>NW_008246266.1:21640-26045 GCF_000281045.1 Saprolegnia diclina VS20
CCAATGGTGACACCAGCGCGCAGCTCATCGAGACGCTGTTCAGGACGATGCTTGTTGAAAAGAGGCACGGCCGTGACCACGTGATCGACTCTGTCGTCAGTTGCTTTGGCGAAGCACACCTGCGGCTTGTATGTGCTGGCGTTGGAGCTCACGAAGACCAGTCAGTGGAGGCCACCAAAAGCTGGAGCAACAAAACCATGGCTGGGAGAACGCCGTCACTGCTCGAGGAGCCATACAACGTCGACGGGATGTCAATGGATATTAATCTTGGCGAAAACCGACGACTTATCATGTTTGAGATTATGCGGAGAATGTATTGTATAGTGCCGTATCCGGATGGTCAACTAGGTACTGTACCTAATGATCAACTCGGTTATCAACTCGGTTATCAACTCGGTTATCAACAGACCTGATTTGGATTTTAGCCAGCTCGTCGCTTTAGCATTTTCATTTTTCCGAGCAAGACCAAGGACGAGCAACACGATGGCGGGCGGGTCTAAAAGTGTCGTGATCGGCATCGATCTCGGAACGACAACGTGTCTGGCGCAACGGCCAAGTCGAGCTTGTCTGCAATGACTATGGTAACTTGTCGACTCCGTCGTGCGTCGCCTTTACCGACTCTGGCCGTCGCGTTGGCGACTTCGCCAAAAGCCAAGCGCACCGAAACGCGCTCAATACGGTCTTCGACTTTATGCGCATCATTGGCCGCCGCTACGACGAGGTGCGCAAGACGGCCCAGGTTGTGCGCGGCTCCATGAACAACCCTATAATCCGCGTTATCGAGAAGGGTGATGCCAAGGAGCTCCATCCCGAAGAGGTCTTGGCCGAGCTTGTGGTCAAGCTCAAGGACGACGTTGCGGCGTACACGAACGCTCGCATCGAACATGCAATTGTCACGGTGCCCACCGGCTTTAATTTGCTCCAGCGCCAGGCAGTCCGAGACGCATGTGCCATTGCTGGACTCACAAATTACCGCATCAAAGACGTGTCGACCACTGCCGCCGTCGGACACACGTCCATCAAGGGCATGCCCCGTCGCGAGGGGCATGACATGGTCGTCGACTTGGGTGGGGGCCACCTCAGCGTCCCGCTGCTGATGATTGAAAACGGCATTTTCGAAGTCGAGGCTGTTGCCGGCATCACCTGCCTCGGTGGAGAGGACTTTGATGACCATCTGTACGACCACTTTGTGGCCGAGTTTTCGCGCAAACACCGCAAGGACATGACAACGTGCAATCGCGCTGTGCGTCGCCTTCGCACAGCGTGCGAAAAGGTCAAGCGCGACCTCTCCGTCTCCAACACGGCGACGCTCGAGCTTGAGATGCTCTTTGGCGACATCGATTTTTGCTCGAGCATCACCCGGGCGCGATTCGAAGCCTTGTGCTCTGAGCTCTTCAGCAAAGTGACGAAGCTCATTGAGAAAGTCCTTCGCGACGCCAAGATCAACAAGAGTCAAGTGCGTGACGTTGTGCTAGCTGGTGGCTCGATGCGCATGCCCAAAATGCAGCAACTGCTCTCGACGTTTTTTGGTGGAGCCAACGTCGACAAGAAGCTCTGCCACTCGATCCTCAACAACAACGAAGCTGCCGCTCACGGCGCTACGGTCATGGCAGCGGCCGTGTACGGCGAAACGTGGCCTGACTCGCGCTTTCTCGTCCTCGACGCCGTGTCCGACTCTGTTGGGATTGAAACCGACGGGGGTGTTTTGACATCACTGATCTCGCGCAACACGACCATACCAGCCAAGAAGTCCAAGAAGTTTGAAATTTTCCTGTGAAAGCTTCGGTACAACCCGACGCCATGGGATTTTCTCGACGAGCGCACCTGCAACGACACGGACGACTCGGACGACGAGTGCACCTGCAATGACTCGGACGATGACTGCACCTGCAGTCGGTGCAGTAAAGAGCACTGCCAGGAGTGCATTGAATGCCTCTACGGCGGGAGACACGGCATCGACCCACCGAAAGAACCATTCATTGAAGCCACAGAAAACGCGATCAAGATCTTTGCGGGCGAACGATCGATGACACGCGACAACACCCATCTCCACACGATTGCGATCCACGGCTAATACGACCCGACAGCGAGAAGCGACGTCACATTCGACATCGATGAGCGCGGTCTTTTGACTGCCACCGTCAAGTACACGCCACATATCGGAATGAACGAAACGTTCGTCGTCAAGTTGGACAAGGGATACCTCTCGCAGGATGACGTCAAGCGGTTGAGGACAAGCTTTGAGGCTGCTGCAAACGACCGAGCCCGCCGGCGAGTGGCCCACGAGGCGCTTCAGACGTAGTATGCGAATGCGTTCCGCAACGACCCGCAGGAGAAGCTGCATGCTGACGCGGTGGAAGTGCTCGAGTGGCTCGATATCATCTCTCTTGGCCGTCACATCATGGCCAGTGCTGACGAGATCCAAGCCAAGTATCAGATCTTGAGCCCTAAAATCGAAGAAGTCGACTAAATTGCTCCGATCCGGCGTGTTGCACTCCAAGTCCATGTGCGCTGAAAGGCGACCGAGTGTGTGAAACGTTAAAATATATTTATGTAGTTTATGATCAACTGCTTAATGCGTTGACGCATCGCTAAAGCTCAAAAGTATCCTTGCGTTTGTGTTCGCCTGAACATCATTGCCATCTGTGGAGTCAAAGTCAAGTTGTCGTTTTCGTCCGGTAAAACAGGCAGATCATAGTGAACTTTAGTCCCTAGTACCAGTACACTTGAGGTACGGTTTCTGTGCGATAACTCTAGTCAAGAAAGGGTGTTCTTGTCGACTTCTTTTAGTCTAGCGGTTTTTACACTGGTTTACCACCAGGTAGAACCAGGTTCAAGTCTCGGAGAGAGCACCACTTTCTGATTACTCTCGTCAAAATCCTCCATAGTGCAAAGAGCTATTGAACGTCGATCAATTTCGCGAAACTAACTTCTAGTCGAATGCAGCGTCAGCACGTAGCTCGGCCATTCGTTGCGCAGGCACCACTCGATGGTGACCCCCGCTTGCTTTGCCTGGGCGTCGTCGTCCACCGAGAGGGTGCGAAGGCTGTTCGTCAGTTTGATCGACACGTTGGTGCACGTGGCGAGCGCTGAGAGCAATGCGCGCGCCGCCGCGATGAGCATCTTGTTGCGCGAGAGGTCGATCATAATGCGATGACGTGCGTGGGTGTTGCGGAGTCCGTGGGCCAAGGCCGTTGCGCCATGCGTATCAATACCGCAGTCTTCGAACGCCACAGTGTGGGCGAGAGAGCGGATGCATCGTTGGACTGTATCGATGGCGCAGCCAATATCGGCGCCAAAGACCGCACAGCTCATCCATACGACCGACTCGAGACAGGGCGAGCGCGTGACCCAGTCGAGTACGTTTGCTACGCTTGTGGCCGTGCACTCGACGAAACATAATTTAAGCTTTCGCATCGTCGTCACGGCGGCAGCATTGATCCTCGGCAAAGTGCGCAGATCGATGCGTTTGAGGGTGAGTTGCTCGAGCGCTACGAGCTCGGCAAGCGCTGGAGCAAGGCCAACGACTTCGGCGAGCTCGTAGACCATGACAGAGAGCTTCCGGAGCACGCGCGGGTTTAGCAACGGCAGAACGCGCCCTGGTTCGTCATAAACATGTATAGTAAGCTCGGGCAGGTAGGTGCAGCGAGCGCCGTTCGAAGCGAGGGCGGCAAGAATGCCCTCGGACTTCACCAGCTCGAGCTTCGTTATGTGCGGAGACAAGGCGAGCACACGCGCCAGGCCAGCGTCGCGCGTGGCGTGCAGCATGCGAAACGTGATGCGGCGTCTGGGACCTGACGCAAGCCAGCGCTGGATGAGCAACGCGGCTTCCAGCGGGTAATGTTTCGCATGCAGGGAACAGAGATCGAGGTCCGGCACGTTGTGGGCGGGGGTTGTCACTGCCTCGAGGAGGTCCAGCTCGTACGGCATGTACGCATGCTTGATGCTTGTGCACTGGCGCAGTGCACGGCAGAAATCTGGGCGGTACTTTTGGCAGAGATCTTGTCGAGGTCCAATCGTACCACCTTCTTGGCCCACTTCGCAAGAAACGCGCAAAAGCCAAAGCTGTAGGTGGCGTCCTCACTTGGTGGCCATCGCTTGCTCATCGAGAAGCCGCCAAGTACAATACTGTTAAAAAGAGGCACAGCAGCGACCACAAAGGCGACGTCATCGTCCTTTGTTTTGCTGAGCGATGCCACCGGCCAGTATGGGCTGTAGCCGGAGCTCACGGTGGGCACCAAGAGCTGGAGAAGTGCAGTCATCGCGGGCGTTAGCACACTCGGTGGCAGCGCTTGAAGAAACGACACCACATCATTGGGCTTTGGCGTGCACTGGATAATCGTCGTGAGGACGTCGGTGACGCCAAGGACCGACGCGGGCGCCTGTCGGGGTCGCTGGGCCATCA
>NW_008246267.1:0-2293 GCF_000281045.1 Saprolegnia diclina VS20
TACCTCTTCCTCGCAGCTTTAAACGAGCTTTACGACGCGATTCCGAGCATACCTAGCTATAGCACAACAAGTTTTCGAGCTCGGTCGGTTTTGGCTGCCGGGATACGAGACATTTATCCCATATCATCGCACTAGTGACACAACGTCGCTGCACGAGAGCAACAATGCTGCGTTGCCGGCACCAGCGCAGCAGAATAGGCTAGAGCAGTGACGATTCATACTACCGAAGGAGAAAACACATTGGTAAGGACGACAAATGCTTCCGCATCGTCAGATTTACTCGTAGCGCAAATGAACACGAGTTCTTCACAAGATACACCAGGAAATACGATTTTAGCGGGGCATCGAGCGCGCTAGGCAGTCAGACTTGCGGCTGGATTAATATATATTTCATCGCGATGTAGTACCGCTCGTGCTATAGCTAGGTATGCTCGGAATCGCGTCGTAAAGCTCGTTTAAAGCTGCGAGGAAGAGGTACGTCTACCCTCTGTTATTCAATATGGTGTGACTCGATCGAGCACGAAGCGTTTGATGCGACATTGATACGTATCAGCGCAGTAATTCCCACAGAAGAGTACAATCCACCTCTTTTTGGCCTCCGCGCGCCCCGTCCCGCTCCCGTCCCGATCCCGTCCCGCGATTTCGATAAGAACCACCCTTATCTTCATACGATCAGATTTGGCATACGTAGAAGCAATCTCCATCCCTACTTCGTCAGGCCGTGGCTGCGCAATTGGTGGCATCAAATCCCAACTTGACAACAAGTCGTCGCATTGTGGTTGCGGCCCGGGAATGCCGCGTGACAACGCGGCCCTTCCCTACCAAGCTTCGCGATCATGGGCAAACAACAAAATAATCTTTAGCTTATTGTCACGGGCCTCACCCGCGGCCACAAGCGTCGTCGGGCGACGACAGAAGAGCCAGACGAGCCCCCGCGCCGCCGCCTGCGCAGCCACGGACCGGCGAGCGAATGAAGAAGAAGGAGATTGCTAGTCTCTACGTATGCGAAGTCTTTGTGTAACTAAGAAGATAACGCGAAACACGTTCATATATATATTGATAGATGCCATCGACTGGAGGTGTTGTGTCTGGGTTGTAGTGAAGCCATGCCCGGCCAATGCAAGCGTGTGTCGCTGGAGAGTTATGACTCCAGGAAGCGAGTAGCCTGGAGTCTGGGTGGTCTGTGTGTGGTGTGGATAGGATAGGGCTAGATGTCGTATACGGATGATGTCAGGTAGCAACCGTTGACGGTTGTGACCCTTCACAGAACCTCTTGACGATGGTCCCATCCGGCATAGCCTATCGTTCTTATCGTTCTATCCACAACGCTAGCCTCCGTAGTCTCAGTTCTGAATCTGCCTTCGTTGCGTAACACAATGCACCTGCCTGCTTCCTGGGAGATGGCTCTCCCTCGCTGCGTTGTTTGCGTTTCACCGCGGAAGCCACCACAGAGGTCGTAGCGTGAGATTGGCTTCTGCGGCTCACAAAATTGTGCTGCTCGGGCGGATTGAAAGGTGCGATCCCAAGAAATGGAAGAAGTTTTTCGCGCAGAAGGCCGGGCGCACGAAGAACAACAGAAGGAGAGAAGAGGAGAAGCTAGAACAAGGAAGAAGCAACGACGGGGCCATTAGCATAGCCATTTCCGATTTGATCCTCTAACGAGGAAACGATCCAGCCACACAACTTCCTAAAACGGCAGGCGGGCGCCAAGAAACTCTTGTTTGTGTTCTGGGTTTTCGAACCTTCGACCTGCATTGCGCAACCCACGACCCCTCGACGCACCTCTTCGCGCGATCCTTCTACAAAACTAGTGTTCTATCGATGTCTAAGGTGCATTCTACGCTACCAATACACCACTCTTGAATTCACCAAGCGTGAGTCACCACACCAATCCCAAGGCGAGAACAGTTTGCCACCAACTCTTCAAGCTCGGCGTTCGAGAAGCGGAAAGCACATAACGGCGAAGTTGACCGGGACGTTTCTTTCGGGTACGTGGCTCAGCAGGAGCCACTCGCTGCTGGCAAGGATTCAACTCAGCAGCAAGCTGGTATGGTGTGAGTAGAGCCCTACATCAGCGAGAGCAAAAGGCGAGTGTAACCGAGTAGCTCAGAGCGACAGACACAAATGCATGAGACACGAACGAGGTTTTTGTGGTCACAGCCCCCTTGGACGTGGACTTGCCGACAACGCTCTCGGGCTACCTCTACTCGACGCCCAAGATGGCCTCCAACATGCACCAATGCGCGTTCCGCTACCTCTGGCCCGTGTCCCGCGCGTGCGTCTGGTTCAACGT
>NW_008246267.1:3493-18588 GCF_000281045.1 Saprolegnia diclina VS20
CCCATTGTTGGTGTGCCGCATCTGCTTGAAGCCTGAATAAAAACAATATGTGTCGACGAAATCGAGTTGGCAGGCCAAAGACGGCGCGTCAAGGGCGACGAGCTGCGTATCTGCAAAGCAGCTGATGACACATTGATCGTGACTCCCAGGTGACCTTGCGACCAGAGCAGTACCTATCGGTCCGAGTGCGAGGACAAAGAGCTGTGGCGAGAGCGCGTCACCGTGGAGCACGCGTCATCCGATCTCGAACGACTTTTGACATGCTTGAACGTGTAAATGCAACGACGGAGCTCTCCACCGTGCCGTCCTTATGTTAATCGAGCGAAGCGAGCGGAGGCATTATGGCGGCTGGTGTCCAGCTTGGACATTGTGCCAACAACAACACAATGGCATCTCGTTCGAATGGACTTGCTGTCACGCTACACAAGTGCTAATGCAATCATGTTGAAGTTTGCTGTGGCAGCATCATCATCCGAGTCCTCAACACGATCCGCGACTTGGGTGGGTCATTGTAGCCACACATTTTTCGTATCCACCCACTGGTCCATCGTCAGATTCCATTCCTGTGCCACTGGAATCGACAACATTTTGCATTTATCAGCTACCGTTAGTGCTAAAGTACATGGTTGGCGCAGTCGCCGACAACGCTGACCATTCTCCGGAGAGGTTGTCCGACCAGATCGCAGGAACATCTCGCTTGGACGGGGGATGATGCAATCGACGCGATTTCTTCAGCTGTCCAATGCGCGCTCAATTCGATTTCGCCGTGCTTTAGAGCAAGATGCACTATTTCGATAGTCTTGAATCATGCCTCGAGCGTCGTCGCCGCCAGCGCAATCTACCGCCAAGCGACTGGAAGGCGCCGTGGTCAGTCGGCCAACTTCAACCCCAACTGCTTACGAAACAGCGCCATCAACAGCCTTTGCCCAATAAGATCGCAGCGGTATCCTTAGCATTAAATACCACAACTCAATTTTATATGCATGTTTGTATCGACTTGCAAATAAAATGCGATCGCCACGAGCAGGATGGGGTTCAAGCCAAATAATTTAATATTGACTTGTGCTTTGTATGCTTACGTACCAAGCGAATTGAATGCGTGACGTGTGCGATGCTGAGCATTTTTCGATTGCACGTGTCATGGGCGGCGCCGAATCTGTGCCGAGCCGCGTCTTCTCGCACGAGATCCCCGGGACGGTCCAGCCCGGCTTTGGCGGCATCCGCGTCAGCGCTGACAGCTTCCCCGTGCCGGACGAGATCGCGAACCTCTGGGCGAACTTCAAGGTGGGCATGGCGCAGTCGCCCAACTCACCGTACCTCGGCACGCGGTCGCGCGACGCCAATGGCAAGGCCGGCCCATACACGTGGGTCTCCTATCAAGAGTCCCACGACCGCGCCGCGCGCATCGCGACGGGCTTGCGCAACCACTTGAAGCTTGCCCGCCAAGACATGCTCGGTATCTTCTCCAAGAACCGGGCCGAGTGGGTCTTGACGGAAATGGCTTGCAACCGCAACAACTTTGTGCTTGTTCCGCTGTACGATACGCTTGGTCCGGACGTCATCCCGTTCATTGTCAACCACACCACAATGCGTGTCATGATGTGCTCCGGTGATCTCGTCTCGAACGTGCTTGCGGTCAAGGGGCAGTGCCCGTCTCTCGACTACATTGTCAGCCTGGATGCTTCCGTACGTTGTCGTCGCACTTGTGACTCCTATGCTTTCTTGCCATTCATTGTGTCTCTGACTGCAGATCAGCAGCCGTCAGCGGGCCGAGGCTGAAGGCCTGGGTGTGCAGCTCCTCACGTTGAGCGAGCTCGAGTCGGTGCCGGATGCTACAAGTACGTCGCGGTCTAGTACAGTGACCCTCGCTTACCCATGTCTTTAGTTGCGGAAGAACCCGCCAAGGCGCACGAAATTGCCACGGTGTGCTATACCTCGGGGACAACGGGCGACCCGAAGGGTGCGATTCTGACGCAGCGAAACTTTGCAACGACGGCCATGTCCATGCTTCACCGCTTGTCGGCGGACCCGTCGTTCACGCACTTGTCGTACCTTCCTCTGCCTCATGTGTTTGAGCGCGTCGTCTTGGTGAGCCGCATCTCGCAACACACATCATCGTGCTCATTTTCTGATAGGCAACTGTCACGCGCGCCGGTGCATCTATCGGTTTCTACCAAGGAGATGTCCTCCATCTCATGGACGACATGGCGGAGCTCAAGCCAGCGCTCTTCGTGTCGGTGCCGCGCCTCTTCAATCGCGTCTACGACAAGATCATCCAAGGCGTGAACGCCTCTGGTGGCTTCAAGAAGATGCTCTTTGACTACGCATACGAGTCAAAGCGCCAAGGGCTTGCCGCGGGCTCCAACACGCACGCGCTCTGGGACACGCTTGTGTTTGAGAAAATTCGCGCTGTCCTCGGTGGTCGCGTGAAGCTCATCGTCTCTGGCTCGGCACCTTTGGCGGCCAACGTCAAAGAGTTCCTCAAGATCGCTTTCTCTTGCCGCGTCGAAGAAGGTTACGGCCTCACGGAGACGACGGCCGCGCTGACGCTCTCGATTCCCGAGATCCCGACGGGCGCTCACGTGGGCATGCCACTGCCCAACCTTCAGATTCGCCTCGCCGACGTGCCCGAGATGAACTACACGAGTGCCGACAAGCCGCGCCCTCGCGGTGAGGTTTGGGTCCGCGGCCCGAACCTCTTTACGGGGTACTACAAGGACCAGGAGAAGACGGCCGAGTGCCTGACGGACGACGGCTGGTTCGCGACGGGCGACATTGGCTGCTGGAACGCCGATGGGACGCTGAGCCTTATCGACCGCAAGAAGAACATCTTCAAGCTCGCGCAGGGCGAGTACATTGCGGCTGAGAAGATCGAAAACATCTACGCCAAGTCGCCATTTGTGGGTCAAATCTTTCTCTACGGCGACTCACTCCAGAGCTGCGTCGTGGCCATTATCGTGCCAGACCCAGAAGCGGTCCAAGCCTGGGCGGCGTCTAAAGGCATCAGCGACGGCACCAACCTCGACGCGATGGTCAAGCGACCGGACCTCAAGGCTGCTGTGCTTGCGTCGATGGCTGACGTGGCCAAGGAGGGCAAGCTCAACGGCTTCGAATGCGTCAAAGACGTTATGCTCCACGCCGAAATCTTTAGCGTCGAGAACGGGCTCATTACGCCAACTTTCAAGCTCAAGCGTCCGCAGCTCAAGGCCCGCTTCGAGGCTGACATCAAGGTGATGTACGCGGCGTTGAAGTAAGCGGAAAGAAAACCAAGGCGACATGTAATCGAGACGGAAGAGTATTGTATGTATCCTGCGAGTCGTTTACGTCTGCGAGTGGCTTCAAGGTTCCGAGACGACATGCACGGAAATGTGCGTTGACGGGCGCTCCGGGAAGAGAGGAAGGGCGTGCTTGAAGCGGTTGATGTCGCGGATCACATGCGAACGGCGCCCTGGGGTCAAGGACTGGTCAAGCACGAGAGACGCAACAGTGGCTGTAAGGTCGGTCGCAGCAAACAGTGGTGCCGTCGTCGCAGCAGGCAGCTCAACGGCATGATGCTTCCCAAGCATGTGTACGCTAAACTTGACGCGAAGCTCGCCAAGGATGTATTCGTCCAAGAAGGCGACGACGTCGGCGACGGTGAGCGTCTTGACTGCCGCCGCCACATCGGCGCGGCGCGAGAAGCTGTAAGTCTCGGCAGAGATTTCTTCCCAGAAGCGAGAGCACTCTTCGGACGCGGTCTTGGGCTTTTCAAGAAGCGTGTCGACGACTGCGTTCAAGTTTTTTACAAACTCGGTCGCCGAAAGGTTTAGAATAGCAGCGTGCATCGACAACAAGAAGGCGTCAATGCTGGCTTCAACGTACGCGGGCGGCGCGACGTCGGACTGTACGATGAGCCGGTAGTACTCGACACCGTGCGCGCGGTGGGTACTCGAGAACACGATGTAGCCGAGCTGCTCGATCGTGCGCAGCTGGTTGAAGCACGGCTCTTTCGCTAGCTGCGCAAAGACCTCGTTCAGCGCGCGGAGACGCGTCGACTCGAGCCCGAGCTGGAACATGGTGTGTACGCCCGAGTTGACGCTCTCCGGATTTAGCTCCGGAACAGCAAAGACGGCGTCATGGCCGCGGCAAAGTTGCACAGCGCGGATCTTTTGGCGCTGCGCCGATACGAGCGGGCGAGAATGCATTGGCGCAAGGATTGCGTCGAGCCAAGCGACCGCGGACGTGGCGTCGACGTTGCCGTGGAAGTAGCTTTCGACATACGCTTGGCGGAAGAGTGTCGCCGCGTGATGGCGCAAATCGGCCATGGTCACGTGGGCGATGGCCGCGGCCTTCTCCGCGACCGTCCACTTCGTTGCCTCGAGCACACACGTGCTGAAGTAGAGCGCGTGCTTGTACGGGTCTTCGCGCTCAAAGTTATCGTAACTGCGCTTCGTCTTGTCATGGATACGCGTAAACGTCTCGTCGTCAATTTCGAGGCTCGTCATTGTCTGCACGATGGCTGTCAAGAGCGCCGGGAGTTTGTCGCTGTAGCCGCCGCCGTACAGCTCCAACGCCTTGGAGCTGAACGACATCGAGTAGCGCATGCCCGCAAGCTCGGCGTCGTACGTGATCTCCGTCAGCTTGTCTTTGACGGCACGCACAAACATGTCGGTGAGAACAGCGGTAGTAGGTGACACGTAAATCATCGGCGACTGCAGCGTCATGCAAATGTTGAGTTTCGGCTTGAGGAACGTCGTGTCCGTCTTGACCCAGAGACGCCCGAGCGCATCGTCGCGCAAGAGGACCGGCGTCAGCGATGGCGTCGGCGTCGAGACCAGGTCAAAGTTCTTTGGGATGAACGCGTTCGGGTGCGGAAGCACAAACGCCGCGTTGGGCGTCGGTGCAGACCAGCGACGCACGAGCGTCGGTTCCAGCGCGTCATTGCTGTAGTGCGTTTCGTACCACGGCTCCACAAGCGACGTCGAGTTGGCAAATGTCTTGCTCACGACCGTAAGGCGCATTTGCGCAGGCGTGAGAAGGCGAAGAACGTCATGCACCTTGGTCGGATTGAAGTCGTACAAGAGATAGCTCCCCGCGACAATGTGCTGAACCGGTAGGGTCTGCATCTTGGTTGCGAGTGAAGTTGCGTAGTGCATCGGCGTCTCCTTGCTCCGGAATCGAAAGTTCATGAGGGCAATGTTCTTGGCCTCGTCAAAGACCCAGCGCTCGATCGGCGACGACGTCAGCAATGCGAGGTACTGGTAGATTGCAAACACAATGTCGTCAGTGTGCACAATGCCTACGTCTGTTGCCTCGACCTCGACGCAGAAAAGCGACCAGTCGTCGTGGTCCTTCATGAGTCCCGCCGAGAGCTCGTTGACCCACTTCTGGCCTTTGAGGTACGACAGAAGCGAGCCTGGGCCTTCGTGACCAAGAAGGTGCGAGAGAATGCTCGTCGGTTTCTCCAAGTACGCATGGCGCATGGGCGGCAACGGCCAAGCGACCTCGATCGTGCGCAGGTCCTTGACGGGCATCACGCGCAGACGGCGCTGAAGCTGAGGCGTCTCGAATGGTACGCCGTCGTACTTGAACGTCTTGGAGCCCGTGTCCGCGATAGGGCTAAAGAGCGCGCGCACCCAGCCTTCGAGAGTGTCGAGGTCTTCCTTTGCGACAACTGCGAGCTTCATGATGCGTGCCGAGTAGAACGTTGCGTGGAACGCCATAAGCTCAGCGCGGACATCTTCCTTCGCGCGCGTACCAAGCGTCACAAGGTTGCCGGTCCCAAACTTGTGGTACGGGTGCTTTGAGTTGCTCGTGTGCTTGACGACCTGATCAAGACGCCAAGCATCGTTTTGGAGGTTCTTGTTGTTCTCCGAGTTGACCGCGTTCATCTCGCGCTCTGTGGCGCCAGGCGTGAAGAGTGGGGAGATGAAGAACTGCGCAAAGCGGTCGAGAGCTTCGTGGAAGTACGTAGGCCGCACGTCAAAGTAGTAGTTGGTGTCTGTGCCACTCGTGTACGCATTCGAGCTGCCACCGTGCGAGCTCAGAAACTGGGAGTACGAGTTCTCGTCCGGGTACTTCTCCGTGCCCATAAAGAGCATGTGCTCGAGAAAATGCGCGAGGCCCAAGAGGTCGTCCGGGTCGCTCTGATGGCCGACGCGTACATCCATGGCCGCAGCCGACTTTTCGGCATCCTTGTCCGAGACTAGCAGCGCGCAGAGACCGTTTGGAAGCTCGATGTGGCGGTAGTCGCGCTCGTCGGCGGCCGACACGTCGATACCTCCCTTGCTCTTGACGCTCTTTTCCATCTTGCCTTCGTCACCGCAATCTGCGCGATGCCACAAACTGCACGCATCCGGCATATGCCGAATTCAAACAGTATTATATTCGGCACATCTCGCAACAAATGGATGCCGATTGTTCGGGAAATTCCTCAATCAAGACCGAGCTACTCGGGGCCAACAACCGTGTTGGTGTCCGCCATGCCAGAGGTGGGCGAGGCGGTCCCCCAGAGATGACGCCATGCGGTTGGGGCCAATCGAGTTGTGAGGTCGGTGAGAGGTTGTTCGTTGATGCTGGTGTGTTTCGTGAGTGCGTCTGGTGACTTCTTGCCGGGAGGGCGAGGTCTGGCATGCTGCCACGACATAAGGCCGCAGCACCGCCGTTGCGGAGCTCGTGCGTCGAGTAGTTGCTTGGGTCTTTTTGGCACGCCGCAGCTACATTCCTGATCTCGCGCGATGCTGTTGGTACTGTGCGAGATGTTGTTGTGGTGTGGTTGATGGCTTGATGTCTTCTTGGTGCTTGAGCGTTTGTTTGATCCTTGACGTCAAGAGACTTTGCGTCGTCGATTTCGAATGCATATGACTCAGGAGCTTGGCATGATGAGGGTCGAGGCATGCTCGCACCTCAGCGAATGAGATTGGCCGCTTCTGCCGGTGACAACGCGTGCACATCCAGCAACGAGATCCGATGGCAAAGCTCGGGATGGAGAATATTGACCTCGAGATGCGGTTGGAGATCGGGAAGGAGCCATCTCGGTCGAGCGCAAAGAAAAGGTGACAACCGAGCAAAAGATCGAGCTTCTTCTCTAGTCGAGCGCTACGCGGCGACCTTCGGCGAGCAGTGTAAGGCGCAGTGCAGTGACTATTTCGGCAAGCGCAAGGAGACGATCGCGTTCCATCCGCAGCGCGTGCGCGTCCTTCTTTTCCGACGCAGGGCTTCAAGATGTGGACGCGGGATCTGGACAAGCTCCGTCAAATAACGGCGCTGCTTGGTTGTTGTGATGGACCGCTGAGTGAGCTCACTTGCGAAGGTGCGCAGGGCCGCGCCGAGCTCCAGGAAGGTTGTCCATTCGCGCCAGACGTGTATGTATGCTGACCGCTGCTCGTATCTTGACCAAGATAACAGCCAAGGCTGCTGCGCGTTTTGTCGAGTGCTCGGTACTTTCAGCGCAGGCGTGCTGTATTCGGTGTGTCTGCCCACGAAGCCGTGTGGGTCTTTCATGTTGACGTATGTCGTGGCGACGGCTGTGTCTAGGAGCGAGTTGCTACGTCCCGGACTGTGACGTGTCGAGACCCGGAGCCAGTGCACTGCTTGCGCCGCCGAAGTGACGCGATGTTGATACCATACACCACTGGACAATGCCGCAGAGAACGTCAAGTTGCCACGCGAGTGCAGTGGTGTTGATGGCCAGCACCTCGATGTTGACGGTTGAGGTGCTGAAGGGTCCCGCAATTCTTTTCTCCACTCTCACGCCGTGAGATCAACACCCAAGCGTTCGCGGGTGTTCATGGATGTGTCGACATCAGCTTGCATCGCCGTTGCCTTGCTAGCTTCCTCTTCCACGTCAGCAAGTCGAATAAACCGTGCCAATGGTCAATGATGGCGATGCCGACAGCGGCGGCGTCCATCTTTAGCGTGTAGATGACCGGGAGGAGTTGCCAACGACGTACGTGGGACGTGCTCGAAGTGCGCCACCGAAAAAGTCGCGTCCAGTACGTCGAGGTCAGCTCGGGCGGAGAACTGGAGCCTGCACGAGGCCAAAATAAGCGAGCGCCCAGTAGAAAGCTGTGTTGGTCTTGGTGAGCGGCCGTGCGCGGGCAAAGTTCCGTGCTCCACAAAACGCGGTGCGGATCGGCTGTGAGCGTGAACACGCATGGGCGCGCGCCAATTTTTCCGGTGAGCAAAGAGACGACACCAAACTCGAGGTTCCGAATGAGGTCGCTGGCCCAGAAAACGTGACGGATCATGGATGGTCGCCATCTCGTTGACGACGTTTTGGTTCCAGTGTTACGAGCATATGTTGCTTGACGCGAGCTCGATGAGAATACATTCGTCGATGCACACTTGTAGTTGAAGCACCCAAAGGGGGAGCGTGAGCCGAGTTGTGCTGGAAATGATGTTGCTCAGAGATACGCCTTAGACGAGCCGCGTGATCGCGTTGCCGACTACGCGGAATCCGTCGGTGAAGCCGCACTAGCCGGTGGGAGCCGAGAGACTGATGCCGATACGTGTAGCGCCAACCCAAAAATGGTTGCTGTCAGCTGCACAACCCCGCAGGTGTCGAGAAAAACTGCAGCAGTGTCGCCCGATGTGCCCATCACGTCCGCGCTCGTTGGAGCTGCCGCATGTAACCAGGTTGTGTACCTCTGCCCGTGACCAAGTGATGCCCGCTGCTAAGTCGGCCAAGCTTAGCCACGAGAGCAGTGGTAAGACGTCCTTGCGGAAGTGTGAATGTTTGAACGACTCGCCGCTCGAAAAAGACAAGACGTGGATGAGAGACGTCCGCCGACCGAGAGAAGTTGGAGGCACATCTTTTCGAGGCCGAGTGGGCAGCAGCTACCGCATCGATCCTTCTCTGAAAAATCGTCCGTGCAGATTGGCGTGGTGCCGGCAGGTAGAACCAGGGGACCGCGGCACGCCGCGGGTGAACCATGACGAGCGAGCTGAGCTCGTAGGGGAGCGTCGTTTGCTGGGGCGGTGCTCTACCAGCGACACTCGCGCACCAGTACGACCACAAAGATTGGGGTGCAACCGCGCTTCCGCTGCCGCTGCCGCTGCCAGCTGCCAGCTGCCAAACTGAGACTCGCAGCTCGACACTGCCTTCGCCAGCGAAGAACGCTTGAGGCGTTCACCAAAACGCTGAGCGCGCCGGTCTTGCTTTAACTCCAGAGGTAGACGCGCCTCGTGGTTGGTTTAGTCGAGTCTCGACTAAATCAACCACGAAATGTCAACCATCGTGTACACCTAAACTCGGGCGGCACACTATCCTCGACCCGGATATCACCGTTGTCAAGATGCAGATGGCACCTAGTCGACAGTCCTTTATCCAGTCGGTTGATTCCTGCTTCAGTCCTGCTTCACACGCAGGAGGTGCGGTGTTGTCCCTTCCCATTGACGTTGGCATCAGAACCATCCAGTCGGATCTTGACAATCATGCTTGACAGCATGTCATCGTACCACTCTCCACTCGTGTGAAGATGCACGCAAACCAAGAAGCGTTTGCCTCAATCACGTCCGAAGACGCCTTGACAGTCCGAGTGGCGAATAACTCGGCTGCGCCAGAAGACGTAAACACGAGTCACCGCGTGCCCCGATTGCGTCCGAATACGCCCAGTCCGAGTGGCGAATAACTCGGTCGCGCCCGAAGACGTAAATTCAAGTCACCGCGTGCCCCGGTCGTGTTCGAAGATGCCTTGACAGTCCGAATGGCGAGTAGCTTGGCCTCGCCAATAAGTGCCCACAGGGCCAGTTTCGGTTGGTTGATTACGCCGAGACGACAGAGTCGCTGGTGCCGGCGCTGTTGTCGAACCGAGAGGATATAGATGCTTGATTTGTCTAAGGTGGGACGCACGAGTACCCACCTTGGCAGCTTCACAGCTCCAAGTCCGCCCTCAAAGCCGCCCAGCGCGCCGCCGGGCGGTGTTGGTGAGAGCCATCGCGACCGTGTGAATGCGCAGCCACCCGTCAACACCGGTGCACCGTTTGTACATTACTGAGCTCTGGCACCCGAGCTTCGACAATTTGCGCGGGCTTGTATAGGGACTCGCCGTCATCAAAAGAGGCGCAGTTCGAGCGTCTGGCGGAATTGATGAGTGTGCTTGGTCGGCGTGGCTTTGACTGCCGCCTTGACTGCGACCTTCGATCCTTGACTGCGACCTTCGATGGCCTGTCGTATTGCCATCGCCAGGTGGCTTGCCGTGCTGGCCGTGACTTGGGTCGCGAGTCTGCGCCCAGAAAGCTTGTAACGGCTGCGACGGCGCCAGCGACGTCGAAGGCTGCCGTCGCGAGGGGTAAAAAGAAAACAAAAACAGTGAACGTCATGTGAGCTGCGGTACTGATGACGTCGCATTGTTGGGAAAACTTGTCGGCGTAGTCGAGCAGGTCAATGCCCAAGGCAAGTGCACCCTCGTCGTGCTACACAGAGGTCCCGGAGCCGAACGTGTAGATGTAGACATAGATGTAGACAGACACAGAGCGAAGTGAAGTTGGCGCGCCAGTTGAGCAAAAACAAAGGTGCCGAGCATTGGGTGCCGAGACGGGTAGGGAAAACGGACCGTATCGCACTCACCCACGAGCGCCAGGGACGCAAATGACAGGGGCGCTAGATACTGCGTGTTGGTAAATCGCCAGTGCTCTTGGTATGAGTAGGTAGAATCCTGAGCGCGCTCTTGGGCTGCTGCTCATGTATGCTGGTATAGCGACCGAGTGACCGCAGTGCGGTTGCGTGTGCGATGCTCGCTGTCGAAGTGTAGATGCGATGGGTGTCCGCGTCTTGGCTAAAGGTAATCGAAGCTACGGTGGCGTCGCACGCCCGATGGCCACCATCGCGTGCGCCAGCTGATCCTGTCGCTCGTCGGGGCCGGGCAAGCGTGCGGACAATGTCGGACTCGTCAATGATGACGCCAGCCACCGAGCGCCTTCTTCGAGGCGCACCAAGCTGGAAACCACCATAGAGAGACTAAGCTTGGGGCCTTGGTTGCCGCGCAGATGCGGCATATGTCGCCGTGAGAAAGCAAGGTACATCCATATCTTGAGCTTCTGGAGCGCTCAGCCTTGCGCACAAAACCTCTTCAACTTCTTGGGAACGGCACGACAGCGATTCTCTGGCCGTGGGCCCATCTCTTGGGGATCTATGGTCGGATCAAAAATGGGACCTGGCGGCGATATTCCAATCTCTTCTTGCGGCTATTGATATTTGTAGTGAATTGGGCTCAGCTCCTATTCCCATAAAGCTGTCCTATAAGTCCCTTGGATAGGGTGTTACAGTTGCGTCGTATGCAGTGGCTTTGACCGGTAACGTTATGCCGGGGATAAGGCGATTCATTTTGGCTTGGTGCATTTCATATGGGAGCTTACGCGCGCGATTCATCGAATTTCAGAGACTTTGGCGTATGCCTCTCGAAAACGGATATATGGCTCGTGATGCATTTTCGAGGGTCTTACCACATGCGACACAAGGCCCGGGGCGCCCAGCAAGCACCACATCAGCCTTGCCGCCACGCTACGGCAGCTAATTCTGGTCACCGACAACGATACAAGAGTCAACACTGCAAGACATAAGTAGGCAATGCTATAGTACGCGTGGTGCAGCTATTGGAAGACGGTAAGCAGTGGGCTGCTTGCTTGGACGGCGACCTCGGCCGCGTCGGACGTGGAGCTCAGTCGTCCCATCTGTTGAAGCTCAATCGCGGAGCTCAGTCGTGGCGATGATATCTGCGTGAATTTTAGCCAAGCCTTCTTACGTGCTTTAAGGCGGCTACTGGTCAAAATACACCGTAAACCATGACTTTTTCATCAAAAGCTTCGCCTGATTGGTTGAAAGGCAGGCCGAGCAACTCTAGCCGCGTCACTGCACTTGGAAGCCAGGCTCCACCTCTGTCAACGTGCTGAAGACCATTCAATCTCTTTCTCTTCTTTCTTTGTATATCGTGTACGTTAACTTTAAGATCCCCATTTTACGTACATCGAGCCTTCATTTTTCATATCGTCCTGAGGGATGACCGTTGAGATGGAACTGGACAGAAACACGTGTCAGGGTTCCCGAATAGTTCCATCAATCATGATCCTACTTTGCATTGTAGTGCACATGCCGACGTCCTGGAAGAACAGCCTCACCACTCCATATGTATTTGCGTTCGTGGGCGGTCATCCACCCACGATAACGTGCACCCGCGGCGACGAGTAGGAGTGTAGGGGGAGGGTAGCCTTCGGACGTTATGAATCGACTACCCTGTCCTTCGGGAAAAATAAATCTACTACTCTGTTCAAGAGAAAGCGATAAAATCGGATATATCGTAATAGTGAAAAAATTATCGGCGTTCAAAGTTTTGGTTCAATACCACTACAAGATATGGCACGGGAGCTATATTGCTACGAAAGAGGACCATCGATCCATTTTTTTCATGCCTTTTTTTAATTTTTTACCATCTATCTATTTATTATTGGGCTAATGCTTTTTTTTCACGATGCGACATACCTGGATGAGGTCTGATAATTATTCTAATAAAAAGGCGATTTGGGAGGCCACAGATGGTGTGCACAGTATCGTGAGAAAAAGTGTGGTTCATCTCTGTGGTCGAGTTAGGGCATAGGGCATGTTGACCGATCTTTATACAAGGCATCCGTAGTGATTATGATTCTGTAGAAGGTTTTAAGGTGCTATCAATCTTTTGGAATCAGCCTGACTAGATTGCATCCCATCTGTTCTGCAACGCTATTCAGATTTAGTTTTGTATCGGGTCTATCGGGTCGGCGTGCAACCTTGCGGGTTGCCTGTGTCTTGGACAACGTGATTGCCTTTGACACGTCGGTGTACAATATGCGTTTAACAAATTACTTAATGCAACTAAACACTCATCTACTTTGCGAATAAGCGTTTAACGCAGAACGCGAAACGATGAATGCTTGTAGTATTTTGAGTGCTTCGACGTCAATATCTTGCATGTGTGATAAGGGCACGGCTGCTTTAAGGTGGGCTGTGTCGTCAGAGCCGTCGCTCGAAGTAACATTTTCTTAGCAACCCCTCTTACTTATGATACTGCATACCACGTCGCTTTAGCATAGACCCCTGACTTGCTGCAGCGTGCGGGAGGATACGTATTCCAGTACATTTAACGTCGGAGATAATAGACTTGGTACTCATATTCTTTGTATCATGACCAGCGCAGGCAATGTTCTCTATCTGCTAGATTTTTTGTGTATTTTTTACTGTTTTGCTGATATAGAAACAGGTGGGTGGAGGTTGGGTGTATTTTTTTTTTTACACTGTAAAAATTTGGTACATCGCTTAAACTGGCTACTACTATTAAAACCAGAGGGCGTAAAATGGACCGCCGTCCGGAAATGCTTAACAGTATTTTGACAGCACGAGGCTCGTTGCTTTGTGTATTGCCCATTGTAATGAATTCAATGTCAGGTTGCGAAGACAGACGTAAAATTTTCGGAATCTATTTCGCCGTTAAACGCTTTGGATAAAATCGACGATCTAGTGCGTGACCTGGATATAATTTATGATTAGGTGTAGGCATGCTTATTTGATCATTGAATAGAACGAGGGGCGGCCCGGTGTAGTGATCGAGGCGTTTCACATAAATTCGAGCTCGAACGGATAGCGGGTTTGAATCCAGCTGCGCGAATGCAAATTCAATCGGCAAAAAACGCCGTGCCGTAACCTGTTTGGGATTGGCCAGAAGGGCGTTGTTAATCTCTCGGCCTCGATGGAAAACCTTCCACAACAAATTATAAAAAATACGCACTTTCGTCTAGCCGTCGTCTGCCCTCTAAACGCACCGTGTGTACAAGACAGAAAAACCTAAAGGAAATTATATCGCAATAGAATTATTCTAACAACAACCATTAAAAAGTTCTATTCATGTTTTTTTACTTGTTTAGGATGCAGGTAGAAAGCGCATTTGTGGTAAATGGCCTTGTGCATGCTCTTAACTGTTATAAGGTCGTCCACGCTACAAGTGTATCAGACACCACCAAGGTATTAAGTGCGTCCCTCTTGCGGCAAACAAGCGTATGCTGTGCATATTATTCTGTGTCACAATATGAGATATGAAACAAACTAACAGAGCCACCATAGAACGTTCTGGAAAGAAGTGCTTAGAACTTGTTTTTGAAGCGTCCCAGCACCACTCAAACCAACATCTAGAGGTGCCTATTTGGCTGCTAAGTGCCCTACAAGCAGAGCGAAACTTCGCACGATGCGTATGTGTGCCTAGAGTGTTGTTTGGCAATATTTGTTAGTGTAGCATGCTTACACTTTTTAAAATTATTGATTGTGGAGGTTTTAGGTTTATAGTCTATCCTCCTTGGAATGGCTGGCGTACGTAATTTGTTTCTAAACGTGTGAAGCGCTTGTTTGATTGGTGAATCGGTGGCAGTACTCTGTTCCGCTACGCAGTGACCGTTGAGCAAAGCAGCGTGTGGCTGATCATACTTCGACTTGATCTTACACCGTCTGCCGCAAGTTCTTGCTTGACAATGTTTTGCATAGCTCTGGAACGTCGCATGCAAACCTGTCGAATACAATGTAAGGGAACTGACTGCGGCATCGCCTCTCAATCAACTGTGACACCATGGTCTGGCTGCTCGACTTTGCTTGCAACATATCCAAAAAGTGTGTTGCCGCAAACCCGGGTTTAATCCATCCAAGTGGGGACGACATGAAATGAGAGAGTACTTGTCTCAAGAGACCGTGATGAAGCAGCTTGCTCATGACCGTCGAGAGGCCAAAACAAGAAATGAAGCGACAAAAACACGATGAGAGCCCGTAAGGATAAGTAATTGTGACAGTCCATTCTTTAAAAGTTTCTAGAGGACAAATGACGTGGGCAAATAGAAAGGCGAGGCTTGGTTCGATAGCCCCACCCCTATAACACTGTGACGCTTATTTTGACCGGGAAGCACTAAGTTTCTACCAGCGATAGACCCACCAGTCGATTTCCTCTTGAAATATGTCTCAGATAATCACAATACATGTACTCTACAGCTATCTCAAATGTGCTAGCGTCTGCTTTTTATTTGACTGACCTCATATTTTCAATTCTTTACAGAAAAAAGCTCCATTCGGTACTTCCTGACGACTGATGCTGAAGTCATCTATGCAA
>NW_008246267.1:18688-20425 GCF_000281045.1 Saprolegnia diclina VS20
AAACACGATGAGAGCCCGTAAGGATAAGTAATTGTGACAGTCCATTCTTTAAAAGTTTCTAGAGGACAAATGACGTGGGCAAATAGAAAGGCGAGGCTTGGTTCGATAGCCCCACCCCTATAACACTGTGACGCTTATTTTGACCGGGAAGCACTAAGTTTCTACCAGCGATAGACCCACCAGTCGATTTCCTCTTGAAATATGTCTCAGATAATCACAATACATGTACTCTACAGCTATCTCAAATGTGCTAGCGTCGGCTTTTTATTTGACTGACCTCATATTTTCAATTCTTTACAGAAAAAAGCTCCATTCGGTACTTCCTGACGACTGATGCTGAAGTCATCTATGCAAAGCGGTCCCACATGATGAGCGAGTGCGCACATAGGAGGTGCGGTTAGGGCACGAATTACATGAAACCGATGTCGCCATGAATTGATGTGAATTAGTTGTATTAAAAGTTGGGAATGTTTGCGCTCTGATTGGTTGCGAATATGCACGACATCAAGTGTTAGTTGCAATGATGAATTGTCACAATGATGCGGACTCGCCTGTCATACAAGTCATACATTGTACTACCTGCGTCCGACCTGTCACCCGCTGTTCTTGAAGCTATGATCTGCAGATGCAACCGGCAACAGCAAGAAATCGCGTCTGTCATCGCCTCCAAATCCAGGCCAACGAAGTCGACAGCTCCTCGCTGCTTTACACGAATGCGCGTTCTTCGGTCGATGGAGGCCCCGGAATACTGCGACATCAGCAAAGGTGTTAACAAAACGCTGCCGTTCCAGCTGAAGCGTCTACAATTTCCTGTTTGTCTCGCATTTGCGAAGACTCTTAACAAGTCCCTAGGTCAGGCGGTCCCTCGCATCGGTATGTACCCACTGGAACCCATTTTTGCACATGGGCAGCTCTACGATGCGATGTCATGGATCCAGGCACGTGCCAACATCGGGATCTTGGCTCTCAATCATTCACGACGACGTTCTCGACGAGACAGAGTGGAGAGTCATGTGCACTACGTCTCCATCATTATATTTCCACAATCTTACCATTCACAAGCTGCCTTCCGCTAAATGAGTCGCCATAGGGCCACTAGGCTGACCCCAGTATCGTTGTCAATCGAAGATAACGCAAAACACGTTCCATCTTTATTCTTTGATACGTATCGTGTGCATCTTGCACCGGGCCCAGTTCATCACAACGAGAGCGTCGGCGTTGCCTAGGGCATCGACAAAGGGAATAAATGTGCCGCCACGCATCAGTCGCTTCGCTTAATGCAGAGCACGAGCCCTCCGTTCTCGACGACGCCCTCGCGATACGTCCCACAGTGCCATTGGCCTGCCCTACGCATCCGAATTCATCGTTATCGAAGCGACATCGAACGCGGTCGAAGCATCGTGTTCCAATCTGGACTTTGCCATGAATGCATCTATTCTACATCAATCGGTCACTTTACGCAAAAATACAAGCTCAATTACCTCTTGCACGGTGTCATGATGTGGAAACCCCAAGGCGAAACGTGTTTACGCGTCATTGCTCACCTTGAACACAGTCCTCAGTTACCAACGTTCATGTTTGAGCATTTTATACGCTATTTTCTCGCGCGTTCGATGGGCCGCTTACGTTCTGTGATTGTCCCCTTACGTTGACTTTTAACTGCAAGCGTCTCCGAGCACTGTAGTCCAATGAGTTTGCTGTCCAATGGCGCTGGTGATGTTGGTGATGACGGCACTC
>NW_008246267.1:22165-23714 GCF_000281045.1 Saprolegnia diclina VS20
GCAGTTGATGCCTCGTACAGCGGTTTAGTACTGGAAAAGATTCATATCCAGACAGCTCTCGAACCACTGGGTCGGGACAATGCGATGTGTATTAAATTAATCTATCAAACAGGTCCCTTGCGGGGTGAGCTGGTAGGAACTTTTGTATAGAATGCGAAGTGTTGATTAACGGTATTGCGACAGTCTTTGCGCGCTTCTGCAATCCAAATGCAGCCGCATTGCGATTAGGTGCGGAAATACCTTATGTACGACATGTGCTCTTAGAAGTGCGTCGTACTTAATTGATACAAAATCAAGTATAATGTCCCACATGTGACAGCACTTAACGGGAACTACCAAATCGCACCTTACTGGACATGTTCCGCGTGATGCGATTGGCTTAGACCAATGCAACTGCGTTGCATTGGCCAAAATGTCGTAAATTATAGCCAATGGGTTGGCGAGAAAATACGAATTAATCCCCTGGGATGCTGGTACACCACGTAAACGTTCCTACCAGGAAAAGATAGTCCTACTGACGAGCCGTTAGGGTGGGACTGTACAGAAGCCTGTGGGCAGGGCTCCAGCAGTCAGCTAGCTTTAGTTTCATTTTTGTATTTAAGTACAAACGCCGGTGTTTGGGAGTACGGCCTACCTTTGTCTGGCGTTGTCAGTGAAGCAGGAACTGTTAAAGCGCCTCCCCAACCCGGAACAGATGTGGCAGTAATAATAGGGGGTTTCAAAGTTGAAAAAATGGAAAAGCCAATGGCAATGGAGCAGGTCCATGGCGCCAAAAATTGCTTGATTTATAGCCAATGAAAAGCGTTTGCTTTCCGGAGGCATTCCGGAGGCCGAAATGCATGTACCTCCATAATTTGATTCGTTTTTATTGCGTGGCGCCCGACAGTCCGAGGCTCGAGAGCTAGGTCCGAGGACATGGCGGTCCTTGCGCCAGCGTACCTCCTCTTGAGATCCTCTCAACAGGTCCGCTGCCTTATCTATGGTCTTGAAGTAAAGAACAACGTGCATCGTCTTGGTTGCGCACCAGGTTGTGGGCGTCGTTGGGCATAGCGGACGTCGCCCTCGTGGCATCGTCCTTCGTCTCGATGTTGATGAAACGTTCTTCACGGTCGGCTGCAGAGAGCCTTCCGCGCATGTCCTTGTAGGACTACTCATCTCGCATGCGCGCTGGCTTGGCGCACATGCCCCTGTTCGAGTAGACTACCCTGGCCTTCTTGCCCGCCGCGTCTAACGGCGCGGCCGCGCGCTCTCAAAAAACCTTGCGAAATTTGATGGCCTCACTTCTCTCCATCATGGACTCGCTCCATGGCCGAAAATCGACCATGGAGATTGCAATGGAGTTGCCTCGACAAGGGAGAAATTCGCTTCCTTTTTGTCCAATCAGCGCGCCGTATTTTCGAAAGTCCATTTTTTCGAACTCCATTGAAATCTCCATTTTCAACTTTGAAACCCCCTAATATTCCGCAACCAAAAGGGACAAAGGCAAAAAGTTGTTGAGTTTGGAGAGAGATAGTTGCCGCACGCTAGCTCCTAAGCCGTCGGGGCAAGG
>NW_008246268.1:0-3934 GCF_000281045.1 Saprolegnia diclina VS20
GGGGTGTCCTATCACTTCTTGCAACAGCTGGTGCCAAATCAGCCGCCCCATCATCATCGTCAGTGTCCCGTTGTGAAGCATACAAAAACCAAGACATATCTGAAGCCGGGCCAAGCCGTGGAAGCGGGACCCAGGCGTAGCTGCATCATTTTGGCGAGTTTGGAGCTGCAAAAGCCATCAAATTAAAGGTAATGACACGGTCTCCTCGCGCCTCTAGCTGAAAAGTCGCTGACTATCGTCTTTTAAACTCGACTAACGTGCTTGGATGGGTCGTGCAGTATTACTTGCCCTTGGGACGCAAAAGTCCCACTCACAAACCACCCAATCCGCTGAGGAACTCCACAAAACGAATCGATCGCCCTCCTTCGCCTCTTCACTTCCAAATGACTAGAACCCTGCAAATGCTTGCTGCGGCAGCCATCGAGGAGGAGGACGACGAAGCCTACTATGACGACAAGCTCGTCTTTCTCAAGCAACACGACCGCTTCGCTGAAGAAGGTCAACTCCTCATGTCGAACAGCACCTTCTTCATTACGCCGATCGGGATCGTCGAGACGACAAAGACGCTCGTGCTGCCGTTCCTAGCTTTCGCCAAGAACCTTGCCGACCACCTCCAGAGCCTCATCCACCCGTCGTCCCTCGCCTCGGAAGCTGTGGCGTACATAACGTGGCGACTGGCATCGGCGATCGCTCACCTCCACGCCCGTGGCATTGCGCACACAAAGCTGTGTTCCCAGCGCGTCCTCGTCACATCGAATTTGGACATCAAGCTCTGTGGTCTCAGCAGCCATACGACGAGCGCCACGGACGCGCTCTTGACAGCCGACGTGCAGGCACTGCTGGACGTGCTGCGGCAGCTGTTGACGCGTGCGACGGAGCTCCAAAGAGGCAGCTCCTTTGCCATATCAGCGCCTTCAGCGTGGCTTTTTCATCTCGCGGCCAACGCTTCCGAGTACACGAGCATCAGCGACGTAGTCCACGAGCTTGAGCGCCACAACGCGCAGCACGGCGTCGTTTATGTCAACGACCACCACGGGGCGCGGCTGTCGGTCGCCAAAGTCGTCACGCCGAGCGAGGACGACGCGTCGCTACAAGCCGACGAGCACATCGACGCGACGAGTGGCAATGCATCCATGCCGCCGACGCCTGCGACGCTGTCCGAGCTCTGGGCGACGTACGCTATTGCGGCTCTGGACTCGGGATTGCTCTCGTGCACAGCAAAAGTCGAAGGTACGGATGGCAACGTCTTGCTTCGGCGGGGTGTGTACAACGGGAAGGACGTCGTTATCCACCGCATGGACTACACGGCCGACGCCGAGTTTACGCAGCACGTTGCCCGCGTACTTTGGTACGTCCTCGATTATACACTGCTCATCTGACACTAACAGTGCTTTTTAGGGCCCAGTCGGACCTCTATACGCCTCGGGTGCTCGGCCACGCATTTGTCAACAGCGACAAGATCGCCGACGCTTTCTTTCAACAAGTCCAAGAGACAGTGCCGTGCCTCGTTGTCGACCACGACGGTCTTCTTCCGCTGCATCGAGTGCTCGCCGAGCACTGGTTGTACGCGGGCTCCCTCAAATGGCAGCAGCGAATCCAGTGTGCCCGGTCGATTGTCGCGGGCCTCGCGGACTTTGCCGCGCGTGGCATCACGCATGTGGACATAACGTCGCACAGTGTCTGCATCAAGTCGGACTTGCGGACGCCCCAGTTCACCAATATTGGTGCGCTGCAGAGCGGCGGCCACAACGCCTTTCGGTGGTTGCCACCCGAGCTGGCCAACGGCGGCGTCGGCCCCACCTCGGGGACGGTGTTTACGTTTGGCTCGCTTTTGTACGAGATTGCGTCCAACCAAGTGCCGCACCAGGACGTCGACAAGATTGTCGCTTTGGAACGGCTTCGCGACGTTGGTGGCGTAAGCGGTGACTGCCCGGTCCGTCTCGTCGACCTCATTGGCGACTGCTTGCACGACGTGCCGGCCGAGCGTCCGACATTCCAAGCCGTTCTACACCGTCTCGACCGTCTTCTCGGACCCAGCGCGTTGGAAGCCGCGTCGTCAGGTGTGTTGGCTCTTCGAGCATTTTGGACAAATTGCGTTTTTGTAGCCGCCGTCGACTTGGTCGAGCTGGACACGTCACTGCTTAAGGAGGTCGGGTGCACGAACTTGGCCAACGAAACAAGCTGGACCTTTGAAGGCACTTATATGTCGCAGCCGGTCCTCTTGAAGCGACCGAAAACCGGCAACGTTGCTCCCACGGTCGATCCATTCGCGCGCATTTTCGCCGAAGTGTGCCTCCTTGCACGGTACTACGCCAGCATGATGTGCAACGTCTGACAGTTCGATGTGTCTAGTGTCCAGTCACCGCACGTTATCAACCTCGTGGGCGTTGCGTACTTTGCATCGTCTCGACCGACCATGGTGCTCGAGCACACGAGCCATGACAGCAGTTTGGCCAAGCTCTTGGTCGACGACCATTTCCGAGACAGCCTCAAAGACGCCGATCTGCTCCACCTCTTGCTCGGTGCCGCACAAGGGCTCACCGACGTCCACGAGCGCGACTGGATCCACTGCGACGTGCGGATCGAAAATTACTTTGTCGATCGCAATGGGCAGCTTCGACTCGGACAGTTTGGTGCAGCCCGTCACGAGTCGGACATGAGCGCGCCCGAGACGGTGCCAACGGACATGGTGCCGTACACTGCACCCGAAGTGTTCGAGTCGGCAGCATTCTCGAAAAAGTCGGATGTCTTTGCATTTGGCGCGCTCATTGCCCAGCTCTACGACACGGAGCGGCTGTACGCGAGCTCGACGCTGACAAGCTTTGCGATCCGAGAACGCGTGCCCCAAGGTTTGGCGAAGATCAACGTGCCCGAGGCATGCCCACTTGAGCTCAAAGCCCTCGCCGAACGCTGCTTGTCGTTTGATTCGTCCACACGCCCGACCATGACCGACGTTGTCGCGAGCTTGCGCGAGCAAATCGCCAACGGGACTGTCGCGCCGGCGCGTCAGTACCAGTCTCGCTTTGTCCCGATGCTCGCCCGTACCATGATTTGTGTCCAAATGGTTTGTACTCAATGCATGTTGTAGCCCCCGCGGTGCCCACGATCGATGCCACGGCCCCGCTCGTTTGCAGCGAGGTGCCGCTTGGCCAAGGAGCAGTTGGTCTCGTGACAGCGTGCACGTACAATGGCATTGCCTGCGCATGCAAGCACTTCCAGCCCGTCAAAGCAGATGGTAGTTTACTCCCACAGCATCAGCGAGTCCGGTTAGAACTCAAGTTTCACCGGGAAATGGAGTTTCTCGCGAGGTAGACAACGCTTCTTTATCGTGCTCATTATACTTTTGCCGTCTTGTAGCCTGGATCCAAAGTACGTGCCGCGGTTCGTTGGTTCTGTGCCCGGCGATCTGCCCGGCACGTTCAAAGCCTACCTCATGGAGGTCGTACCTGGCAACGATCTCTCCAAGGAACTCTGGCAGATCAAGCAACAAGCGACGTTTCCGTGGCAAGAGCGCTGCAAGATTGCGCTCAAGATCATCCAAGCGATTGCGTACATCCACGAGTGCGGTATCGAGCACTTGGACCTCAAGTCGTCCAACATCATGCTCACGCCCGAGAACGAGATCCGGCTCTTGGACATGGGTGAGTCGGTGCGCACGGCCGATGCTGCAGGCTACAACGAAGTCATTGGCGTCGGGACATACCAGTGGATGGCACCCGAGATCCTTGCCGGCCGCACGGTCCACGCCACGAAAGCCGACATTTACTCGTTTGGCATCATCCTCTCGGAGATTGCGATGCTCGTCCAGCCCTACAGCAACATGGGGTTTGCAAATGAGTTTGTTTTAAAGAAGAACGTCGAGAGCGGCGTGCGGCCGACGATGGACCCGGCACTTCCTCACTGGATCCGAGACCTTGCGACGAAATGCTGGCAC
>NW_008246268.1:4834-5786 GCF_000281045.1 Saprolegnia diclina VS20
GAGCACATCGTTTAGCACACCGCTAAAATATGAGAAAGGTCGGTTATAACGCGTTTAGCTATAGCTATAGCGGCGGCGCGTTGGAGATGCTCTAAAGGAACATGTCTCCAATCGATTTATCATAACTGCTAACGTTATCATAACTATAGCGGTGCGTTGGACCACATTTTCGCCGCCAGAACTTCATGCGACATGCAATAACAAGCGTGACAGTCATAGATTAGCTATACAGTAGCGGCGGCGCGTTGGCGATGCTCTAAGCCTTGGCTGGTAGAAGCGCATCGCAGCCAGGACGAAGACTTCGTGGGATTTATATCACGCTCATTCGGCGGACTCCGAGAGACCTCCAGCTCGTCCAGCTCGTCCAGCTCGTCGATTTACCGGTAACGTTAGTCGAATTCCACAAGACGCACATTAGTGGCAGGAGGTCGGTCCAGATCAATTCGGCCTGATGTACTGATAAGAACTACGGTATCGACATGGGTCAAACTCTCGGTATAAGCTCTCGGTGTGGCTCCAATCGAGTGGTACAGCGTAAGTTCACATTCCGCTCCATTTTTTGCACAAACCAGCAGGCGGAGCCATTGAAGAACTACTGTACAAGCCCTCTTTATTCATCCACGAGTCCTCGAAGCTGACGCGATACGCTTCGACGCCATGTTCAATAATATTGAACCTTGTTGGGCGTTACTGCCACATGCTGGCCAATCGCAGTGCGAGGAATCGTCCCGCTTTACTTTGACACAACTCGAGTTGCGCCAGCAGACGACAGTCGAGGCACCAATGCTGCCAACGGAGACGCTGTCAGAGCTCTGGGCGAAGTATAATGTCCCGAATTTGCTGTCGTGCACGTCTGAAGTCGAGGGCACGGACGGCAACGTCTTGCTTCGGCGGGGCAAGTACAACGGGAAGGACGTCGTTATCCACCGCATGGGCTACACGGCCGACGAGG
>NW_008246268.1:8221-11522 GCF_000281045.1 Saprolegnia diclina VS20
GATGCAGCAGATGAAGGGCATCTACCGGGTCCAAGAGGCTCGCTTGCAGAAGTTGCATGTCCAGGCGCGGGAGCTCACGGCATGTTTTGCGTGCACATGGGAACACCACCCTCGCGAGTTCAACCAAGCCACGGATCATTTGTCCAAGCTCGCACCCGACGACGGTACCTCGTACGCGCATCCCGACGACGGATGGCACGATGTACTGCCGGCCGAGGAACTCCTGCGCGTTGAAGAGCTTTTGGCCGCCGACGTTCAACACACAACTAGTACGTAAGTCTTAGTAGGTGGAGTATTTAGTCTGTATAAAGATTTCAATCCATATCATATCAATTTATCAATAAATAAAGTACTAGTACAGTACAAGTCGTCAGGGATCTTCGAACTACAATTTTAGTCGACTTGGAAAACAACCTGTGATCCCAATATTTGGCCGTTGTTGGTCTTTCAGTGGCGTACACCACAGCTCCGGCAGGCCCTAATCTTTTTATGGAGCAGAGTGCTCCATGTGCCGCCGTCAACCATCGTATGGTGCACGTCATCTAAAGACCGACAACGACCAAATTTTGATCGAGAAAACACAAGTTATTTTTTCCGATCCATGAACTATTTTGACTTCATTTCGGCCAGTAGAGCGTCATTTTCTTGTCAAAGTGACTCGGGAATGCGTCGATGGTTCCTATACTTCTTGTGGGCATACTTCGTCAGCTCGTAATTGCAGCCCCAACGGAACGATTTGATGAAGTGTCCGCACCGACGCAAAACTTGCGAATCGACGACAACGAAAAGCTTGCGAGATTCTTCGGCACACAAGTCTTGAGTCCGTCGAACGAGCAATCACAGTTGGCCCGAGCGTAGCGCTTGGCTGCACCCCAGTTAGCTTCGATGGGGTTCAACTCGCAATGGTACTTGAGCAAGAACAGTGGTGGCCCGCACCGGTGATCGTCTCCTCCAAGAGCAATACTTGGGAGCGAAAGTCGGGTTGCGACGCGACTCAGTGTTTTGCGTAGCTAAAGAGCACGCCTTCGGGGTCGCCGACGTCGACGTTTTCGTTTGGGCACTTCATCCGCAGGCCGTGCTCGGCGACATCGATGCCACGCTCAAGAAGATCTTGCTTGATGCCCTTCGCCTGACCAGCTTTCTCCGGCCGACGTCGAAGATCATAGGCTGCTCGCGTCCGTCCGAAAACTTGCCTGGGCGCATAAGGGCTTGCGCGCCACCGGGGTTCAAGTTCATGCTCAAGGCGCGGAGGGCGTCGGGGGCGAACGCCGCGTGGTTGTTCGACTGGCCGAAGGTGACTAAGGCGATTGCATTTGGGTGCAGCTGGGCGAGCGCGATCAAGACTTCTTCCTTCACTGGGTTGATGCCGGCGTTCTTGGCGCGTGAATTGCGGCACTAGTGGGATGACCATTTCAACCGACCGGATACGCCCACCAACACCACCGGATAATGCCGCCACAAAAACCAAGATGATTGACGAAATCCAGATGTAACTCGGGGTATATCCGGACGATTGACGTGCACCCCTGTGGCCAAAAGGTGCCCCGAGCGCATACATTTCTATATTAAGGTCACTTTGGTAGAGCCTCGATAACTTCATCAAAACGCATTCAATTTTGATTCGGAGGACTAGGCTCGCTTCCTCTTGTCCAGGTCTATCGATTCTAATCCTTTTTAGCCTCAAAAGATTGCACCTGTAGATTCTATCGGCTCCCAAGTCAGCTGCAAATTTTGTCGGTCTTTAGATGACGTGCACCATACCGGTATTCAAAGAGTCATACAATTTCGATCTTCTTTCACATATTTTTATTAAAATCCTCCGATAAATAATGTATCGGATAAACTATGGATACAATTGTAAGAGGGCTGACGCTGGAAAACAGTTGTTTTATTCACGTGAGACACAATCGGACTTCGCCAGTGGACGAGGACGGCCGAGGCGATGCCACCAATGGAGACGCTGCCAGAGCTCTTGGCGAAGCACGATGTCAAAGCTCTGGACTCGATCTTGCTCTCGTGTACGGCGGTAGTCGAGGGCACGGACGGCAACGTCTTGCTTCGGCGGGGCAAGTACAACGGGAAGGACGTCGTTATCCACCGCATGGGCTACACGGCCGACGAGGCGGGCTATGCGGCCGACGAGGAGTTTACGCAGCACATTGCCCGTGTCCTCAAGTATGTCCCTCCATTCCACAATGTTTCTCTCACGCATTTTGTACTAGAGCCCAGTCGGACGTCTATACGCCTCGAGTGCTCGGCCACGCCATTGTCAACAGCGACAAAATCGCCTGTGCGGCTTTTGGAGAAGTCCAAGAGACAGTGCCGTGCCTCGTTGTCGACCGCGACGGTTTGCGGTCTCTCCACGACGTCATCGCCAGCCAATGGCTGCTCGGGGACCCGCAACTGTGGAAGCGCAAGATCACGATTGCACGTGCGATTCTACTCGGCCTTCTCGACTTTATCGCGCGCGACGTTCGGCACGTGGACGTCACTGCACACAACGTCTTTTTGAAGCCCGACTTGGAGACACCCCAGTTTGCCAACGTCGGTCGTCAGAGCAAGAGTCCGGACGGTGTCTTTACCTGGTACCCTCCCGAGCTGCTCCCCGATGGCGTCGGTCTCACACCAACAACGGACGTGTTTGCATTTGGCACGCTTTTGTACGAGATCACGACCAACCGCGAGCCGCTTCGCGATGAAGACAGGGAGCTGGCGCTGCAAACGCTTCATGACCAGCGTGGCGCGAGCGGTGGCTGCCCGACGGATCTCGTGCAGTTGATTCGCGACAGTTTGCGCCAGTTGCCCGCCGAGCGTCCGTCTCTGGAAGACGTCCTAGAACGCCTCGATGGCTTGCTTGTGCCAACGTTGCCCACCGCCGACGCAGCGTTGATCGAATTCGTCGACGGCCACGTCCCGCTTGGCCAAGGAGCGTTTGGTGTCGTCAGACTGTGTCGGTACAAGGGCATGGAGTGCGCGCACAAGCAATTGTGTCGCCCCACGAATTGCACTGATCGCCAGTACTCGACTATCGTGAGAAAGTGCTACCAAGAGATGGAGGTCCTGTCAAGGTATATATTACACGTCTCTTCCTGGTCTCGATATCAATATGTCTCAATGTAGCCTCGACCCGAAGTACGTACCACGCTTTATCGGGTGTATAGCACCTGAGCACCCAGACCAACCACCCGCCTACCTCATGGAGGTCGTACCCGGCAACGACCTCTCCAAGGAACTCTGGCAGATCAAGCAACAAGCGACGTTTCCGTGGCAAGAGCGCTGCAAGATTGCGCTCAAGATCATC
>NW_008246268.1:12007-13105 GCF_000281045.1 Saprolegnia diclina VS20
GCTAGCCAGGTCAAGGCCTCCCTCGAACTAGCACTGGCCGAATACGCTAGGTCTGTCTAGCTAGATAAGGTACCAGGCAACATGATGTTCCTGTTTGCAATCTATATTTTGCTATTAAAGAGCATTATACTAGTACTGTGCATCTAGCTCTAGTAAGCAGATCCGCTACCTTCGTCGAGGTCGAATGTATGATCGTCTTACTAGCAATAGTACATCGATAGCAACAAGCGACGTTTCCGTGGCAAGAGCGCTGCAAGATTGCGCTCAAGATCATCCAAGCGATTGCGTACCTCCATGAGTGCGGTATCGAGCACTTGGACCTCAAGTCGGCCAACATCATGCTCACCCCCGAGAACGAGATCCGGCTCTTGGACCTGGGCGAGTCGGTGCGCACGGCCGATGCTGCAGGCTACAACTAAGTTGCTGGCGTCGGCGACCTTTCGCTGGAGGCAACAATCTAAGCACACGCAACTTACGTGGCAGCACCAGCTGACTATCCGACATGGCAAGCACATTTTAGGACAATTCTTCACACTTTATTCATAGTAGGGTGTCGGTGATGTACTTGCATTCGCCGACGTCTAGTTTGTCCTAGATGTCTCTCCTGTTGGTGCACGCAAAGCTCATAGCACTCGGACGATTGCTGCATCCTTCTGTACCCCGGTGTACGTTGCCAGCACATGATGAAGACGCTGAAATCAAATGCTCACAAGACCGAATAAAATATCCGGACGGGGCGCGACCCATGTGGGCGCGACCGGGGGGGGGTGTCCTATCACTTCTTGCAACAGCTGGTGCCAAATCAGCCGCCCTATCATCATCGTCGGTGCCCGTTGTGAAGCATACAAAAACCAAGACATATCTGAAGCCGGGCCAGGCGTGGAAGCGGTTCCCAGGCGTAGCTGCTTCATTTTGGCGAGTTTGGAGCTGCAAAAGCCATCAAATTAAAGGTGATGACACGGTCTCCTCGCCCCTCTCGCTGAAAAATCGCTGACTATCGTCATTTAAACTCGACTAACGTGCTTGGATGGGTCGTGCAGCATTACTTTGCCCTTGGGACGCTATAGTCCCACTCACAAACCAGCCAATCCGCTGAAG
>NW_008246268.1:18850-34744 GCF_000281045.1 Saprolegnia diclina VS20
CAAGACTCTAGGCTACTCGCTTCCTGGAGTCATAACTCTCCAGCGATACACGCTTGCATCGGCCTGGCATGGCTTGACCGAACCAGACACAACACCAGCAACGACCTCTCCAAGGAACTCAGGCAGATCAAGCAGCAGGCGACGTTTCCGTGGCGAGAGCGCTGCAAGATTGCGCTCAAGATCATCACGGCGATCGAGTACCTCCATAAGTGGCGAATCGAGCACTTGGACCTCAAGTCGCTTAACATCATGCTCGCGCCCGAGAATGAGATTCCGATCGTTGACTTGGGTGAGGCCGTGCGCATAGCCAACCCCAACAGCTACAACGAAGTCGCTGGCGTCGGGACATACCTGTGGATGGTATCCGAGATCCTTGCCGGCCGAATGGTCCACGCCACGAAAGCCGACATTTTTTCGTTCGGTATCATTCTCTCGGAGATCGCAATGCTCGTCGAGCCCAACAGCGACATGAGGTTTACAACCGAGTTTGTTTTGGAGAAGAGCGTCGAAAGCGGCGTACGGCCGACGATGGACACGTCGGTTCCCGAGCGGATTTGCAAGCTGGAACCCGAACGCAGATGAACGACCGACGGCTAGCCAGGTCAAGGCCTCCCTCGAACTAGCACTGGCCGAATACGCTAGGTCTGTCTAGCTAGATAAGGTACCAGGCAACATGATGTTCCTGTTCGCAATCTATATTTTGCTCTAAAACTACAATAGTACTGTGCATCTAGTTCTAGTAAGCAGATCCGCTACCTTCGTCGAGGTCGAATGTATGATCGTCTTACTAGCAATAGTACATCGATAGCATTGAGGTTTATATACGAAAGGACTAGCGCGACACGCTCGAGAGGTATTTTTGCGAGACAACGTTGCCAATACGAAGCACGAAGATCCAGATGACGAGCGCGAGTGCATCGTAGACACGATTCTCGTACTTGATCGAGGTCCCAAACATGTTGGTGACAAAGTCCTTCACGGCGACGGGGTGCGGCGACAGCACTTTGGACGGCGACCCCATGAGCACCGTGCTGTTGTTTAACAGAAACTGCGTGCCAAAGACGCCTTCGAGTACGTAGTGCAGCGGCGAGATCCAGTAGAGGAAGCGCCACCCGGTCGGAATACTGTCGTAATGAATGAAAAAGCCGCTGAAAATCGAAAAAATCGAGCTCAGCGCCCCCGAGAGCACCGTGGCGGTACGCAGATCCGGCAACGTCACGACGAGCCATTGGCCGAGGTACGTCGCATACAAAGTGTAGAGGAAGAAGAAGAGGAGGAACCACGGAAAGGCCTCGGCGTTGACCGTGTTGAGCCCCACTGCGTAGTAGAATATGACCACGTGAATGACCGCATTGAGCATGACGAGCGGAATTTCGACGAGGCCAAACACGATCGAGTACGGACTCGTCGCGTACATGCCGGACGATGTTTCTCGAAAGTACACCATGCGCTCGGCGTCGACGACCGCCAGTCCTAGAGCAGCGTCCCATTGGTATCAATGTATCGAGTGCGCCATTTTTCTACCCGTGTTGATGGAGATGATGCCCATAAACATGGGGTAGATAAAGCAAATGCCGAGCTGCGACTGCACTTGGGTCGAGTACTGGAGCTCGGGCACGGAGCAGAGGATCCCGAGCAAGCACGCGATAAAGATGCCGACCACGAGACGACCGATGCTATAGTCTTTTGTGCGCCAGTACTTGCGCGCGGTGCGCAGTAGGAGGAGGCGGAACTGATGCGAAAACACCGACGACGGGCGCTCGGTGGACTTGGCGATTAGTACATTGGATGTCGATGCGTTGGGCGTCACGACCGTCGTGATGGCTTGGAGGTTGCGCGCTTGCATTTCCGACTTAGTGTAAATTTCGTGAAAATCAATTGTCGGATTGCCCGCGAGCGCATCAAGCATGTACGTTGCGGGGTTCTCCGTCAAGCCGCACGCGCGGACGTTTGGAATCGACTCGAAGTGGCGAAGGAGGTCGGCGCTCTCGTGCCCAATTGGACCACAGTAGACGGTGCGGCCGCCGGCTTGGAGCAAAATGAGTTTGTCAAACAGCTCAAAAAGCGACAAACTCGGCTGGTGGATCGTGCAAATCACTGTGCGTCCGGCGGCGGCAATGCGCTTGACGGCGACCATGACCACATGGGCGGCGTGCACATCGAGCCCACTCGTTGGTTCGTCTCTACATACAAATGAAAAAATGATACAAAAAGGAAAAGAATCGTCTTTGTACAAGAAGAGCACGGATGGATTTGCGACCAGTTCGACGCCGATCGTGAGTCGCTTCATTTGCTCGCTCGAGAGCTCGGACAGCATCTTCTTGGACTCGGTCACGAGCTCTAAGAGATGGATCGTCGAGTCGACAATGTTGTTGGCGTTGCTCTGCGCGCTCTCGGGCAGCCGAAGCAGCGCGCTAAAGTGGAAGGCTTCGTCGAGCGTCGTCTTCATGCAGTGAATGTCTGTTTGCTCGACGTAGCCAAACCGCTTCTGATCGGCTTTCGTGAGCGGTTGGCCGTTCACGTACAAGTTGCCCTTGATCACCCCCGTGTTTTTTCGGCCAGCAAGCACATCCAAGAGCGTGCTCTTGCCGGCGCCGCTCGAGCCCATGAGCGCAGTGAGCGTAAACGGCCGGCAGTGCCCATGGATGCCCTGGAGAAGCACGATAGTGTCCGAGACAGCGCTCTTACCCTTGCCCTTCTTGTGCTGGATCTACAGTTGAGGTTCAACACGAGATTCCCATTCCGTACCGAGTCACCTGGACAGTGTAAAAGAGGTCCTGGAACGAGAGCGACGTCGGGGTAAACTCGACGGGGTGTTTGTTGACAATGTCGTTGACCGAGGCGCGAAATGTCGTTTGCGATTTCTTGTTGAAATGGTACAGCAGACGCGAATGGTGCTGGGCCGCATGCACAATGCGCGGGCGCACAAATTTGTACCCTGCTGTCGCAAGCAGCACCATGGCAGCGTAGAACCCGAGAAGGTAAATGACACCGTTGAGGCGGTAGCTTCGGTCGAGCGAGACACCGTAGAGCGTCAAGTAGTAGTCGCCAAGGCGCAGCTTGAACGCGGGCTGGAGCGCATCGTACGCAGGCTCGGACGACCCGTACTCGTTGATGAGGAGCGCGCGGAAGGTCCAGGCACCAGGATTGATCCAGTAGATCCACGAAAGGCCCTTCGGCATTACATCGTAGAGAATCGCAAACCCGGAAAAGACGATTTCGAGGAAAATGAGTCCTGATGCGCCCGAGACGCCGGCCGTCGGCGTCGGCGCCATGGACGCAACGCTCTTGAACACTTGGCACATGCACACCGAGTTGAGGAAGACGACGAGGTAGTAGAACCCGTACTCGACGCCGGCCCCGTCCGGATTCGCAAAGCCGCACATCCAGTACGACGTGATGGTAAAGAGGAAGACTTGGATCATGGCGGCACCGACTTCAATCACCGACTCGGAAAACGCGTAGGCAAGTGGCGGGTAAAAGCCAAAGTACGCTTGCTTGTGGAAGATGTTGCGCACTTCGATCGTGTAGGCAATGTTGGAAATCGTCGTGACGGACGTGAAAAGGATTGTGAGAAACACGAGACCCACTTTAGCCGGCACGGTCGACGGCCCAAAGCCCACCTGCCAGAAAAGCGAACCGATGATGAGCCCAAATGCAGTGTTTTGGCCGACGCGGACGCGATTGAAGCGCTTGTCCCGAAGCACCAGCTTCCATTGCCGCGCAAACACCATCTTGAACGTGCGCCACGCCGATGGCCGCGCCTTGGCAAGAATGGACGTCGATGGCACTTCAGTGTCGGGGCCGTGGCGCGCGCCATAGTACGATGACGCAGCAAACGCAGCTTGGAACTCACTGGGCGTCGACGGCAGCTTGGCGAGCCGCGGTGAGTATCCGTTCTCAGGCGGCAGCGTGTAGCTCTGGCCGAGGTCGGTTGTGACTTCTTGGAGAAAGTCGGCTTCGTCGACGCGCGCGGGGGCGGCGTACCCGACCGAGCAAAAGTACTCGGCAACTGCAACGCGGGGGCCCATGTAGGCGACGTGGCCGGCGTTGAGGAGAATGATATTGTCAAAGAGCGCGTAGACCTCGGGAGGTGGCTGAAGCAACGAACAGACAAATGTGTACTGGAGCGTCGAGCACATGTCACGCAACTTTTTGGTCAAATCGAGGGTCACGGTCGTGTCGAGGCCCGTCGAGTACTCGTCGAGGAGCACGAGGCTTTCCTTGCCCGTGAGCATCTCGGCGATCGTGACGCGCCGCTTCTGGCCGCCGCTGATGCCGCGAATCATGTCGTTGCCAACAAGCGTGTGCGCGCAGCCACGCAAACCGAGTCCGTCGATGATCGCGTTGGCGGTCCACACGCCGTCTTCCCCGGCGGCCGCGCGGCACGTGTGGGCAAACTCGATCGTCTCTTGGACCGTCAACGTCGGAATATGGTCATCTTTCTGACCGACAAAGGCGGCGAGATGCTTCATCGGTAGCGCATTGGGTGGCTTGCCGTTGTACTTTACGTCGCCTTGCAGGCGGTGGCTTTTGGAGCTAGGACCTTTGTAGTGGTAGACGCCCGCGATCGTCTTGAGCAGCGCTGTTTTACCGCAGCCGGGCGGACCCAAGATCTACATGACGCAAGTACTTAGAAGATCGCAGTCAGTATTGGAGCGTGCGCGTACCAGCGTCATCGTGCCAGGCCGAAACGTGGCCGAGATGTTGTGCAATATGTACTCGGGGTCAGTCTTTGTGGACGGCTTTTGCCACGTAAACTCATCGAGACGCACCGCAATCGGGGGCCCGGCTTGATGCGTCTCTCGTAGTTGCTTGAGGAAGCCTGCAAAGGCGTCCGCGCTGGCCATTTCCAAAACCAAACTCCGAGTCGGTGGAATTAGAGTCACTTAAAATAGCGTGCAACCGATGGCGCGACGCAACCCAGGACGCATCCTGCCTTTCTGTTGGCGCGCATCGCGACATATACTCCTGCTCAAGCGTTCTGGACGACCTCTGCGTCATCCGTAGAGTCGCCTCGTTGACCCAGTGCAGCAAATACCGCCGTGTTCATGTTGTATTGACGCTACCATCGTCATGTCGAGTGCTCTACGTAGGCCGAAAAGTGGCGCGAAAACTGGTCGATACGCAATCACTGTAGGCCCGAGCACCCAACTCTACGGTCTGTGCATTGTATCCGGCTCAGATCTTAGCTAATGTATTCGTGGTTATAGCAGCAGGAGAGTTCTTCAAAGCTAGTGCAATGTGGGTCGATCTCGGCTCAAAACTCGACGGCGCCTGGCTACACGTGTGTCTAAAAATAGATTTGCTGGATACGTGACGGCGGGCGTATCCGGATGCTTGCGTCCGGACGGTGCTGGGGATTTCCATTTTCGTGTTTCTTTGGAAAGGGTTGTTACAAGATATTGGCGTCGGCGCGATGGACGACGACGGTGGTAGAGCAAGCGCGGTCGCGACGGCGTCGCCCCGCGTCCAGATGCGAGGTAGATCGGCGCATGCGTGGCGCGGCCCATGACGCTTCTCGGCTTCGTAGGCGGCTGGTCCAAGGAGCCCCTCGTCGCCGAGCGCATCGACGCGTACCTACTGCAATGGGACAAGACGGCGCAGCCGCTGCCTGATGTGTTTGACACGACGACGCGCAAGCCTGCGAACGAAGCCGACATTGTATCGCATTTTGCAGCGTGCATCAAGTACCACGACACGACGCTGAATCGAACGCAGTTCATCAAGGAGTATGGCGAGCTGCCGCGCAGCCGCGACGACGAGATCCTCCGCCTGCGCGAAGCTCTCGTTGAGCAGTACTGCATCGATATTGAGATGGACGCGAAAAAGTAGGCGCGCGTGAAAATGGGCTCAGCGACATGCCTGTGTCTAGGGCTGCCGTATTGCGCAGCGACGACTCGTGGATGGACGAGGTCGACGCCGTCGTGCCCACGGCCCATCGTGTACCAAAGCCGTCGCCAACGGACCGGCTCAAGTACATCACGTCGCTATGGCCAACCAACATGCCCCACTTCAAGGACAGCGACGAGAGCCTCGACTATTTCGGGTTTGAAGTCGGTATTTACATCGAGCCAGAGACTGCGCCGACGACGACGACCGACGCCAAGGACGACGACGAGACCAAGACAAACGACGAGAGCGAGGTGGATGCTGCGCCCGAGACTGTGCAGCAGCTGGCGATCGGCCACTCGTCCAAAGAAGAGAACTGGGTCCAATGTGACAAGTGCCAAAAGTGGCGCAAGCTGCCAGGTAGGTCTCGCCAGCTGCAGCGGCTCGTTATCCGACTGTGAGCTAGACACGGTCGACGTCTCGGGGCTGCCTGCGATCTGGTATTGCCGCATGAACAAGTGGAGTCGTCGCTTCAACGTACGCTACCTTGGTATGCTACGAGGAGATATGAGAGGCTCTTCCTATAGAAATGCTCGGCGGCCGAAGAGACCACGGTCGTGCCCCTCAAAGACACGGACCTCAAGTCGCTCAAGGAACGCAAGTTTGTGTACCAATTTGCCCAGCGTCTCAAGCGGATGGAGAAGGCCATGCAGGACCTCAAGTATACCGACGCCAAAGACGACGACGGTAGCCGGCAGTTTGTGCAGTGCCAAGTGTGCCACAAGAAGCGCCCGCTTCTCGCAGGCATGGACCCGCGAAAAGTGCTACAGGTAGGTCGCCTTGCCGACGTGCAATGCACTCACATGCTACTGGTGCTAGCCGTTTGTGTGCTGGATGAACAGCTGGGACGAACTGCACGCGAGCTGCTCGGCGCCGCAAGGCGAGCTCGTCGAACGATCGCCCGAGTCGTCGCCGGCACCAGAACCCGCAGCGCCGAGACCCAAAAAGCTTAAGGACAAGGACGCGCCCAAGAAGAGTGAGAAGGAGCCAACGAAACGAACCAACAAGGCGGCCAAGGCCAAAGCCGGGTCGCTCTCGGGCTCGTCGGCGTCGGCGCCACCGCCGTTGTACTCGTCGTCCGAGGAAGACAACGTCGTCGTGGCCAAGACGACTTTGACCAAATCGGCCACGACCAGTAAGCGCAAGGGCACGAAAGACGCGGCAAAAACCCGCAAAAAGGTGAAAAAGTAACGTTTTGGTTACAAAATGTACTTGGTCAAGTCGGTCTTTTGCAAAATGTCCTTGAGGTGCTCTTGCACGTACGCCTTGTCGATGGTAATCGTCGACGCTTTGAGCGACGGCGCGTGGAACGACACGTGCTCCGTGATCTTGGCGACGACCGTCGCGAGGCGTCGCGCGCCAATGTTGTCCGTCTGCACGTTGACCTGCGACGAGACGGACGCAATTTCGTCGATCGCATCGTCGGTAAAGACGACGCTAACGTCTTCGGTGGCCATGAGCGCACGCACTTGGTCGAGCAAGTTGTACTAATAAGATCTCACATCCGTCGGGACCTCTATTGCGGCAGAAGAGGCGCTCGGTGTACCTGCGTCTCGGTGAGGATGCGCACAAAGTCCTTCTCCGTGAGCGGCGAGAGGTTGACGCGGATCGGAAGCCGGCCCTGGAGCTCAGGCATCAAGTCGGACGGACTGCAGTTGTGGAACGCGCCTAGAACACGCTTTGAGTGAAAATGCGGAGCGACGGATCGAGCCGACCGCTGGCAATGAAGAGGATGTGGTCCGTGTGCACAATGCCATGGCTAAGAAATACTCTGAAATGTGGACGAGTTGTCATTCGAGAGGCGTACCGCGTGTGCACGGCACAGCCTTCGGTGAGCGCGAGGAGCTCCTTCTGCACACCTTCGCCCTTGCGGAAGCTCCGGTTGTCGTTGTTCTGCGCGAGCTTGTCGACTTCGTCGAGGAAGACAATGCCGTTCGTCTGGACGTTTTCGATCGCGCGCTGCACAATGTCGTCTTCGTTGAGGCCGCTCACGGCCTCTTCCGCTTCGAGCTTTGGGAGGGCTTCTTTGACCGTCATGGTTTGGCCTTGCTTCTTGGGCTGCCCGTCGCGGGCGCCAAGGACGCCGCTGAGCTGCTTCATCATCTGCTGGAGCTCGGGCGGCAGCTCCATCATCATGTCCTCGGGCGACCCGCGTCGGCGATGGGTCGACTCGATCGGCTTGAGCACGACCGTGATGTGACGATCATCGGCATCGCCCGACGCAATGTCAGCGCGCAACTTGCGGCGCAACGCGTCCGACGACGAGTGCGCGGGCGCAATGAGGTCCAAAACGCGCTCGATCGCACGGGCACGGGCCGCGCTCGCGTTCGCCTTCTTGGCGGCCTCCCGCTCCATGTCGATGGCAATGTCTGTGAGGTCCTTGATCATCGAGTCAGCGTTCGACCCGTAGACACCAACCTCGGTGAACTTGGTCGCTTCGACCTTGACGAACGGGGACTGCGTGAGCCTGGCCAAGCGACGCGCAATCTCCGTCTTACCCGAGCCCGTCGGGCCGCTCATGAGGATGTTCATCGGTGAAATCTCCGAGCGCATCGGCCCGTCGAGCTGGCGGCGGCGCCAGCGGTTGCGCAACGCGATTGCCACGGCCTTCTTGGCGTCGGTCTGCCCAATGATGTGCTGGTCCAGCTGGTACACCACTTGCTCCGGCGTCAGCTCATTGGACGCATCTGGGCTGGCCGCCTTCGGATCCACGAGCATGAACGAGCTAAACGCCTTCGTTCCTTGGTGGGCATGGGCGCGCCCGAGGAAGCGGGTCCGCTGAATGAACATCGCGATGCTTCTGCCACAAATCACAATTGTCGATCCTCCGGGAGGCTTCATTGGCTCCATCAACTGACGTATTTTGGCCAATCAGAGCTGGTATTATTGCATCCATGGGATTGGATAGAATGCTGGCTATTTCAGCCAATCGTCATCGAAGGAGTCCAGTTTCGCGGTCAACCAATTCGGAGGAAGCGGCAGGAGCAGCATGGCGACCGAGCAGAAGATCCTCCAAGTCTTCATGGTACGCCCATGCGGCAGCCTTCTCGATGGTCTCATCCTCGCTGGAACTCGGTAGGCGCATGGCTCCATCTCCGAGTCGGAGCTCAAGACGCTCTGCGATCAAATCTGCGGCCAAGGTAACGCCACGCATGCGCTGGCCGCGCTGACCCATGGCGGTAGACTTCTCGACAAAGCAGCTTGGCGATCTCACAACCCATATTGCGACCTTGATTCGACCATACTCGCTCGACATCAAGCGCGCGATGTACGACGACGGTGAGATGTACTATGGCATCATCAACACGGTATGGCCCACATCATCCATCGCCTGGCATGAACATCTCGCTGCATAGAGCAATGACGATTTGACCAAGCTCAGCAACACGTTCAAGCCTTGGTACCCACGGCTTCCGTAGACGACCATCTCGCAAACATGCACCAATGTAGGGAAATCGTCCTTTTCCGCAAGGCCATCGAGGCCATCGTGGAAAGGTACATCTCCTCGCACTTGCTTTCTCCTGCTCATGATGCATACAGCGACGATGGCGAGCTCGACACGCGTGACTTTTGCAATTTGCGCGAAGGCAACAGCCTCCAAGAGGTCAAGACGCTCTTCCAGCGCCTCTACATGGAAAAGTGGTTTGCGCCGAGCTTGTTCAACAACGATCAAGCGACGCTCGGGCCACGCGTCTTCCTCGAGCTCGTCGTCTTCCTCCGCGAGCTCGGCATCCAGCAATGCGTGATCTGCTCGTCCGACGTGCTCCAGGTTACCCCATCTTCCTCGCCACCTCTCGTCTCATGCTGCTGCGTCCATAGAGCGTGCGCTGCCCGACGGCGTCGTGCACGACCCGCGTCCACGAGTCTTGCTTGGCCAAGTATGAGCGCGCCGGCCGTGCGTTCAAGTGCGGTCCATGCAAGAAGGCGATTCGATAAGCCATAGGCTACCCTGCATCAAGAAATGAATCCAGCCATGTACACGCCTTGTCTTGACGAGTACGAGAGCCTCTTGCATCTCATCTCTCGCGTGCGGCTGCGTCTGGCGACGGCACAATGCATGGACCTCTGTCAAGAGACTTGGTCATTGGCTTTCGGAACTAGAGCTGCATGCTGCCCTGCGACTTCTGCTGACCTTCGACTTCCAGGTTCGCTCTTCCTGGTACAAGTTGTATGTAGTGTTCTGGTGCTCCGGTTCCTCTGTCGCTGATGGTCTTGGGCCCTCGTGGCATGCTGGTGTCCATGGAATCCTTGGTGGTTTTGGCGGGAACGCACTTGTGCGGACGCGATTCTCTAATCTTGGTTCTAATATGTACATCCTAAGTGCGCCAGATGGCACATCAAGTACGAGGGGACCACCCCTGGGACCACCCCATGGGCTCTCGAAAGCTGGGGTCCGCATTTACCCGGACCTTGCAATAAATCGTCAAAAAGATTTTAAATCGAATTATTCCCAAAATGACCAAGGGCAACGAGTCGCCGACGTCGGACGCCGAGGACGCGTCGACCTCGGCGCAGGAGCGCGTGATTGCCGAGGAGTACAAGATCTGGAAGAAGAACACGCCGTTCCTCTACGACCTCGTCATGACGCATGCGCTCGAGTGGCCATCGCTCTCGGTGCAGTGGCTGCCGTCGTCGCACACGAGCAGCGGCCAGGACTACTCGAGCCACAAGCTGCTCCTCGGGACGCACACGAGCGACGGCGCGCAGAACTACCTCATGGTGGCCGAGGTGCGCTTGCCGCTCGAGGACACGGAGATCGATGCGCGCAACTACGACGACGAGTCGGCGGAATTGGGTGGTTTCGGCGGCGTCTCGGGCAAGGTCGAGGTCCAAATCAAGATCAACCACGACGGCGAGGTCAACCGCGCGCGCTACATGCCGTCGAACGAGCTCATTGTCGCGACCAAGACGGTCTCGTCCGAGGTGTATGTCTTTGACATCTCGAAACACCCGTCGACGCCGGCCGAGGGCACGGGCTGCAACCCCGACTACCGCCTCCTTGGCCACACAAAGGAGGGGTATGGCTTATGCTGGGACCCGCACCAAGCCCACCACTTGATCAGTGGCTCGGACGACGGCGTCGTGTGCGAGTGGGACCTCGCGAACGCCGGCAAGACGGTGCAGCCGCTCAACAAGTACACAGGCCACACGGACATCATTGAGGACGTGGCATGGCACATGCACCACCAAAAGCTATTTGGGTCGGTCGGCGACGACAAGAAGCTGCTCATGTACGAACGGCAACGCTATGATTCGCAGGACTCGACGCTATACTCTCGCTTGTAGCTGGGACATGCGCCTCAAGAGCTATGACAAGCCGATGACGTCCATCAATGCGCACGACGGCGAGGTCAACTGCGTTTCGTTCAGCCCGTTTAGCGAATATTTACTGGCGACGGGGTCGTCGGACAAGACGGTCAACCTCTGGGACATGCGCAACCTCAGCTCCAAGCTGCACACGTTCTCGGGCCACAGCGACGGCGTGTTCCAAGTCGAGTGGTCGCCCCACAATGAAACGATCCTCGCGTCGTGCTCGCAGGACCGCCGCATGCACGTGTGGGACCTCAGCAAGATTGGCGAGGAGCAGAGCCCCGAGGACGCCGAAGACGGCCCGCCCGAGCTGCTGGTATGACCACCCTTGTATGGTTCGATGTCGTCTCATGACGCAACGTCGTCATCTAGTTTATCCACGGTGGGCACACGGCCAAGATTTCCGATTTTTCGTGGAACCCGAACGATCCGTGGGTCGTCGCGTCGGTCGCCGAAGACAACGTGCTGCAGATCTGGCAAATGGCCGAAAACATCTACAACGAAGAAGCCGACGACGACGAAGCCGTCGCCGACGATGCGCTCGAGTAGTAATCCACAAGACCTTCATCCTCGTTACGTAAAACTCCCGGGCGAGGCCGGCGCCTCTTGGCATCCACACACACACATGTACTCAGTGGCTTCCGGCTTGCCGTAGTCGACGGCTCGATAGAGCGCAACGACCCCCGTACACACGACCACGTCGTCAATCTCGGGTGCGAATTCGAGACCGACCCACGTCACCTTGACCGGCATGACCAGTACCAAGCGGTGCTTGTATCCCTTGAGATTCGGGTTGCGCTTGACTGATGCGTGGACGATGGCCAACTCGCCCCACGCAACCACATGGTCGGGCAGCACCGTCGTCTGGACGTAGTTGATCCAGCCGTCTTGAACAAAGATGCCATTGACAGCAGGAAAGTCGTCGCATCCCGAGTACCAGTACGTTGCCGGTGGCAGGTCGTGTTGGAGGTACGCGAGGCAAGCTGCACTGGTGGCATGACCGCTCACCACGGTACAGCTGGCGTCGATGAGCAGCTCGGGTTTGTCTTGCGAAATCAACAGCTTGAGCACTCGGTCAAATGCGAGCTTCGTCACGAGCGCGGTGAATTGCATCGCGTAGAGCGACGCGTTCGTCGTCAACGCACTCCACTTACAATCATAGGCGTAGTTGTCGATAGTACTCTCGGGCAATAGATGCCGCAGCGCAAACGAGGCGTCGTTGATGGGGTGGCTATGTATGAAAGAGAGGTACTGCTCGTAGACGTCCACGTCCTTGATGAACCGAAGCTGTCGCCAGTACCAGTTTAAAAAATCGTATTCGGTCGCGAGGCTGTCCCGGAGCTGCTTGGGGTCCATGAGAAAGCGACCGACGCTGCCACCCGAAACAGCGTAGCGCTCGTCAAAGGTCTGCATTTGCGCAGCGCTTGTTGCGGCTTTGGCCTGAAGCGTGCTTTTGGTCCATGCTGGAAGAAGAACCAGCACCGAGTCGCTGGGGATTTTTAGTGTTTGGAAATAAGACGATGGCTCGATACGGCGAGCAAACCGCATCCGTCAAGCGACCTAGTGCAAAACCCGTGAGTTCGAACACGTAGGACTCGTACCCGTCACCAGCAACCAAGTGTTTCTTGCCGACAGCGACGCTCTCGCTCTTGAACGAATCTTGGAACGGACTGATGCTCGGAGCTTTTGGTGAGAACGTGGGGTCCTTGGTGACGTGGCAGCCGGAGAAGCGAACGACGAGCACGGGCACGAACGGGTCATCGCTCAAAGCTCGAATGTAGAGAATGTCGTAGTCGTGGTACGCCGCCAAGTAGGCGCAGAAGACGAGGCCAACCACGGACTTGCCGACAGCTGACGAGCCAGTTGGCAAAACGCGGGCCGGCTCTTGTCTCGTGACATCGCGCGCCGCCGCGGCTTCGGCTTGCGACACTGAGGCTTTCTTGAGCACAATGCAGAATCCACCGTTCATCTTTGACTGGTAGCACCTGCCGTGTTGCCGACTCCTTGCGATGTTGTCACTTATTTGGCGATCAAGAGGTCCCATGCCATCATCATCTCTTTGCGGACATAGATCTGGGGCGGCATCCCGTCATAGTCGTTAAAGAGGTGCGAGAGGACGCTCGTGTCAAGGTAATCGCCAACATTGACAGTGCGGAGGTCGGGTACGTCGGTCTTGGGTAAGTCGCGGCGTTGGCCTCGCTTCCACGAAAGCTTTCTTTGCTCGGTGGGGCGTTCTATGACAATGTGCATGAAGACGCACGTCCAATAGTTGTAGAACGAAACAGTGTCTTCTCAGCCATGGTGTGGGATTGGAATTGCCGTTGATAAATACATGAATACAACTGGAACATCTGCAGTGCAGCGACTTTTTCGGCAGCAACGGCTTTTCTCAGGGCCATTGGTCTGAAATTTGATGTTTTTGGACAGACCACAAGGCAGGCTGAGCGGCATGCTATCTACTACTGTAGTACATTCCAATCACGTACCATGACCGAGAAGCAACAACACCGTCCCAGCCTGCCGACAACGGACAACGTCAATGGCCTTGCATCCGAGGGAATTCACGAGCCACCCGTGAAGAACACGAGCTACACTGTGGACCACGAGCTGCATCAGGGTACCATTCCCGTTTCCACTGCTTTTGGGCGTGTCTTCATCCGCATGGCCTTAGGTCGCCCAACCAAGCAAAGAAAGCTTTCATGGAAGCGAGGCCAAAGCCGCGACTTACCCAAGACCGACGTACCCGACCTCCGCACTGTCAATGTTGGCGACTACCTCGACACGAGCGTCCTCTCGAACCTCTTCGACGACTATGACGGGATGCCGGCCCAGATCTACGTCCGGAAGGAGATGACGATGGCATGGGACCTCTTGTTTGCCAACTATGTGACCAAGTCGAAAGGAGTCGGCAACACGGCAGGCGCAGCGCTGTACCAGGCAAAGGCCAACAGCGTGTTCTGCAAAGTGCTCAACGAAGCCTCAATGTCGCAAGCCGAAGCTGCCGCTGCGCAAGAAGCCGCGCGACAAGCGCCATCTCGCGTACTGTTGATCGGCTCGCCTGGTGTCGGCAAGTCTGTGGTTGCTCTTGTCTTCTGCGCATACTTGGCAGCTTACCACGACTACGACATTCTCTACATTCGAGCCTTGAGCACCTACCCATACACGCTCATCGTTCATTTCTCCGGCTGCCACGTCATCAAGGACCCTGAGTTTTCAGCAAAAGCTCAGAGTGTTTGCCCGTTCCAAGATAAGTTCAAGAGCGAGTGCCTCATTGCCGGCAAGAAGCATTTAGTTGCTGGCGACGGGTAAGACGTCCTACTTGGTCTGAGAGCTATCACTGAGCCATGGTCTACTGTAGGTCGCTCTACGGGTGCGACTTGCTTGCCGTGTCGAGCATTCCCAAGCACTATCTGCATACCAGCTTTGTTCTGGTTCTTCTGCCAGCATGGACCAAGACGGCGCTTAAGGCCGCGGTAGCAGCAAGTTCAACACTCACAGAGTCGTTTGGCGAGCGCTATGCTGTCTCAGGTGGCAGCGTCAGTCGTTTTCTCATTGAGCCTCAGCAGCTCCGGGACAGCCTCGTGAACGATTTTGATCGTTTGTACTGGTTTCGGCAAACACTCAAGTTCATCAAGGACACGGAGATGTACGAGCAGTACGTTTCTCTCAAGCATAGCCACACCATCAACGACGCGACGTTTGTGCTGCGGCATGTATTGTCGGAAGGATCGATCCACAACTTTGCGTCGACCGTCGAGTGGGCTGCGACGACGCCGAACGCGTCACTCTACGCGATGCAATTCACCGCGCTCGTGACGAAGCTCGCATTTGACCAAGTCCTCAAGCTGTTGATTTCGCAGGATGGGTCGCAGCAGCTGCTCGTCGACGCCAGCTGTGCCGTGGTGAGCGGTCATGCCACCAGTGCAGCCTGCCTCGCGTACCTCCAACACGACCTGCCACCGGGAACGTACTGGTACCCAGGATGCGACGACTTTCCTGCCATCAACGACATCTTTGTCAAAGACGGCTGGATCAACTACATCCAAACGACGGTCCTGCCCGACCATGTGGTTGCGTGGGGCGAGTTGGCCATCGTACAGGCATCAGTCAAGCGCAACACGAAGCTCCAGAACCACAAGTACCGCCTCGTGCTGGTCATGCCGGTCAAGGTGACGTGGGTGGGTCTCGAATTTGCACCCGAGATTGACGAATTTGTCGTGTGCACGGGGGTCGTTGAGCTGTCGCGAACCCTACACTACTGCAAGTTTGACGGAACTGATTACATATAGCTCGACTTGATCGCTAATGCTTGTATCTTCCAATCCAATCATTGTGACAAGCAAGCAGTGAACGTGCCCTGCTCTTCGATCTAACAGAGTGCTCAAACTGATGATTTCGCAGGAAGAACCCGAGCTGCTCGTCGACGCCAGCTGCGCCGTGGTGAGCAGTCATGCCACCAGTGCAGCCTGCCTCGCGTACCTCCAACACGACCTGCCACCGGGAACGTACTGGTACCCAGGATGCGACGACTTTTCTGCTGTCAGCGGCATCTTTGTAGCCCGACCATGTGGTTGCGTGGGGCGAGTTAGTCGTGCACGCAGCAGTCAAGCGCAACACAAAGCTCCAGAACCACAAGTACCGCCTCATGCTGGTCATGCCGGCTAAGGTTACGTGATGTGCTCGATAGCGATA
>NW_008246269.1:0-1151 GCF_000281045.1 Saprolegnia diclina VS20
CGTACTGGGTGAGAGCACGTGGGTTCAGTGGCTCGTGCTCTGAAATCAGATGCTTATTCCGAGGCCATGACGCGGCATGCACGTAATGCATGTACCAGTAGTACATGTACCCAAGTGCTTTTCCCCCGACTGCGAGCCCGCTGCACCAACTGCAATGTACCAACTAAGTAGTAGGTCTATCGTCGCTGACGGTGATTTAGCACTTCACTGTAACTCTAGACAATCGCGATCGACGTATAATGGCAAGTCCAAATTCGCTGCTTGGGACCTCATTGGACACCACTGCCGACAAGTCGTTGGCGGTGGTAAGTTATCTGACGACCAAATTTGCGCTAAGGGCCAAAAGGCCAAAAGGTATGTATGTTGTGAGCTAAGCTATGTTTGTGCACTCGGTCGAGCGTAGCAAGAGTTGGTTGCGAGGGCTGTAGCACGGCCAAACCACGGTCGCAGAGCACCCAGAAGAACGGGATCGCGACCAGTTAGGCTATTACCTTTAAGTACTGGACCGCGTCTTCACGGCCGTGAGCCGCAGCGACGTGTAGTGCAGTCTCGCCGTCCTAGCGCAAGCAAATTAAGATTACAATCGAGCAGCATCGACGACAACTGCAGCGCCGTCGGACGGTCCTCTTCGTACAGCGAGAGACACTGCAAACCAATGTCCTTGACCCATGCCGGCACGCCTTCGCCGTCGAACGTCGGGTGCAGCGTGCTTTCACGAACGTTGTTCAAGACGTAGTGCTGCGGGAGAGCCTTGCCCGAGTCTGGGTGGCGCAGGTCGGCGTACGGCACTTGGTGTGTCGCAAACTCAGAAAGCATGATACCGAACGAGTAGACGTCGGCTAGCGCGCCATAGTTGGTGCCCGAGATGACTTCTGGTGCCATCCACTGGTACGTGCCGATGCCGTTGGTCATGAGATCGTCTTCTTCGGCGACGCGGGAAGCACCAAAGTCGGTGAGCTTGGTGCCCTTGTTTGTGCCCGAAGAGCCCGCAGGGTCGCTCGGTTGTCGCCATGTGCGTGCACGTTTACGTGTTGCAAGGCCGCTTTCATGACCCAAATGACAAAGCCAAGGTCGAGCCCGACGACGAATGATCGCGCCCTGGATCAACTACGGACGGGGACTGAACTGGTGCGAACGCATGGGGTCAAATC
>NW_008246269.1:1379-5260 GCF_000281045.1 Saprolegnia diclina VS20
TGGCGTCCCATCATGCTACATCAGTGCAAAGTGTCATCACTGTCGAGATCCACCGTACCTCGCCCTTGGCGTTGACGCTGTGGCCTTCGTACAGACGGAATCGCACGGCATCCACGTCACCGTCTCTTGCAGCCAAGAAAAGGCTTTGCTACATCCGTCCATGAGTCCTTTATCGACTCTGCTGCAGCAACGGTACCGGCGGCAAGGGGTCGGCTCGGGTCCAGAGTAGAAGTAGGTATAAATTGTACAACAGTGCTCCCAGCAGGTACGTGGTCACAATGTAGAGCTGGTACACGACGTAAAGCATCACGAGGAAGAGCTTGTTGAAGTGAGTCTATGCTCCAAGCAGGTACGTGGTCATCACGAGGAAGTGCTGGTACACGACCCAAAGCATCACGAGGAAGAGCGTGTACACGACCCCAAGCACGATCGCATAGAGTAGCAAAGTTGCAACGTACGGACCATACTTGGAACCTGCATACTTTGCCAAGGAGGCCACAAGTAGCAGCACTGCCAAGGGCTACGCAGATCGTACGTGGTGACGTCCGGTGGTATATTCACATAACGTTGTACCTCATCGTTGTTTTCCTTGGAGGAGAGAAGCAGGGCGACGTGGAAATGAAGCTTACTTTTTGCAAGCTCGAGTGGCGTCTCGTCATTCTACAAGAGACGAAATATGTCGTTCATCAAATTTTGAGAATGGGACACATTGTTCGGGTTCGGTTCCAGTGACATACCCCGTTTTTTGCTGTGACGTCCGCGCCCTTCTCGAGCAAAAGGCGTACGACGGTCAAGTAACCATACCGAGCAGCAACGTGCAATGGCGTGTCCCCACGCTACGCCAACACACCGAATATATGCACGTGAGCGAGGCCACCGCACCACGTACCTTGGTTTTGGCGGCGGTGGCAGCGCCCTTCTCGAGCAACAGGCGTACGGTGGCCAAGTGACCACGCAGAGCAGCAACATACAAGGGTGTTTCACCAGCCTACACCAACACACAGAATAAACGCAGGAGCCAACGCAATAGTTACGTCGTTTTTGGCGGCGATGGCAGCGCCCCTCGTGAGCAACAGATCGGCGGCGCCATATTGGCCATGAGAAGCAGCAAAGTGCAATGGCGTGCAACCCGCCTACGTCGACAATGCGTAAGGTCATCGCGCGCGACTTCTGACGTACGAAGGCCAAGCAGTTGACGTTGGCGCCGTCGTCGAGACAGGATTGGATCACATCCAGCTTGCCACCTCTCGCAGCGGTGCAAAGGCTTCCCTACAGCCACATAGATCAGTCGTCTCTCATCCTCACTCGATCGACCTCTTGCTTGGTCAGCGATGCCCCCATTTGTCAAGTGACAATCAATCTTGCATTTCATTGGGTGGGCTGCAGGACGGAAAAATCTATCATTAATATGCTTTTAACGGACAGTACTCTGGGCTGCACAGTGGCCTGCACGTTTTAGCGGACAGGGAGCCGTCAAATTCTCTTTCATGGATTTTTATTTTCCTCTCCAGGAATATAATGACTGGATATTTGTATGTATTATTTTGAATCGAGCATAAGCGACGCGTGAACAGAATTCAGCGGCTGCTTGTCCGCTAAAATGCTTGGCCAATCACAGGCCGAAGAAAATGAGAAAAGCGCAGTGTTTTGGCGAATGGGCGCAGAGAACAATGACCGCAGGCGGCGGGCTGCGCACATGAGTGAGCGCCGACAGCGGACAGCTGCAGCGGACGTACCGGTATTCGACTGCTAGAACTTTACGGTTGAGGGCGCCCACCACATGTGCTCTGCAATGCCGTCCGTAAGATGCTCGAGAGCAACCTCAACGAGATCAAGAAGCACTAGTACTGCGCGAGGTCAACACTGGGTGCGCTGTGATAATGAGCCGTCCTCGTTGAAGGAAGCCACGGACGGATGGACACGAAGCGCGCGTCTTCAATTAAGAATGTTTCCTTGCGTTTATTAGGATGTTATAGCGTCGACGCTCAGTGGTTACCGCGTCAACGCAGTGCGCTCGCGAGTTTCAACTGGGATCGTAAATTGCCCTGTCATCTCGGCTACGGTGATGGCATCAAGGAGGTGTACTAGTACACAGATACACACACTTTCGAGCTCCTAATGAAAAGGATGATGTAGCGTGCGTCGGCATTCGGCGCTTGCTTGCCACGCAAGTCCAATCCTCGAGCAAGGTCCCCGTTTACCTTTGACGAGTACGAGAGCCTCGGCCGAGACAGCCGCGCGCTCCCGCTTCGCGCGCCTCTTCTTGACCATGTAGTGGGGCTTATGTGCCGATCCAAGTCGACGGAGACGGGATACTTGGAACACCACTCGAGCGTAGGCGACTCTACGATAGCGAGCTGCCTCAATACTCCGCAACCATATTGCCACGTCACGGAGACTTTTTGGCCAATCAGATACCAGGGAATTTTAACGGGTGGCCTGTCCGTCAAATTCCGATCACAATTCATTAATTTTATTTTCTATCGTTTTGAAGTGATCGTTTAATTGAATAACAACTTTTTTGCGCGAAGCGCGAGGGCACCCGGCGATAGCCGGGCCCGTGCGATAGCACGGTCGGGCAAAATGAAGTCGCAACATGGTGTCCCGGCGTGCGTCGGGAAGGGTCAAATTCGTTCAAGTACGAGTGGCAGGTCAATGTCGTCAAGCTGTATCTTGATTTTACTATTGGGTGGGTAAAATCTCGGTTAAGTCCGTTCCGCACTTAACCGGGTCCACGTACCTAAGCCAACCCTCGCGCCACGAGCGACCGGGTCCTGCGCGATAGCGCAAACCACGAGCGCAGCGAGTGCACCCGGCGATAGCTGGGGTCTGCGCGCTAGCGTGTTTGTGGCATATGCCTGCGCGAGCGTAGCGAGTGCATGTGGGATCGATGCGCGCAGCGCCAATCACGGTTGTAGCGTGTGCACTTGCTATACGACAGCGCGGGACCTTAATACTACGCGTGGTGTTAGATCAATGAGTTCGATCGCGAGGCTAGAATCGTATCTGGATGTTGCGTTCGCTTTGCAGGATTCCATTGCACTTCGCGTGCCAAGCACAGAACAGAAGACCCGATCATGGTGCGGACGCCAGTCTCGGGTGCGCAGCGCAAGTGCGAGCAGCAGAAGCGCCAAGCTGCATGCGCCCTGGTGACGTCGACTCCGATTGAGGAAGCCAAGGAGCTGAAGCGAAAGATCGCCGCGGGGCAGAGACGACGGCAGCGAACCAAGGCGTCGACCGCGACTGCCACTGCAGCGGCCGCGCCTGTCACAGTAGAATTGCTGGGCCTGCAAATCTTAGTAGCGATTCTTTAAACCACCTAATGAACGTTATCCATCGTGCAATGTTGATCATTCCGCGATGCTGTAGCAAGAGGTTGTGCGTGAAGCGCCCTGCTGTGCAGTACTGGACCCGAATGCTGAAATGATGCTCTTCCCGGCGACGGCTCCACATTGAAGCGAGATCAGGAAGACGCACCACCTTCACCGACGATGACACCACTGGAGCCCTATAAAGAATCCACCAGGTGCACCGCAGTGTCGTTTCCGGCAGAAGTCGGTAGCGGCCCGCTGGGCACCGCAACGAAGCGGAGGTCGCGTCCGTCGCACACTCGCCATGTGAATGCGTGTTTGCAGTAGGAAGGGTGCGTTGGACGTGCATACTGTTGTGTCCACGTGGCAGTCCAAGACCGTTCTGCATGCCTATTGGCTGGCGAGCTGTCCGAACTGCGAATGGACAGGATAGTTTTTCTAAGAACCGAATTCAGTTTTTCGTTTTGCCTTTGAAGAGCGGTGCATCCTCCTCAAGCGCAGACCTTGCGTCGGCATTCAACCCCGACGGCACAACACATACACTGTAGTACAAGAGCCCGTAAGGGTGGA
>NW_008246269.1:6251-9383 GCF_000281045.1 Saprolegnia diclina VS20
TGATATCGCACCGGCGGCGGCAGCCACATGCGATACTCGTGTCGACGTCGAGGGCCTTGCAGCGTGCGAGCACAAACTGCAGCCGATCGACCATGCTTGGTGTCGGCTCCTGACAGACAACGCAAGCTACTTGTCGGACAGGCGTCAAGTTTTCACAGGATCGGCACACCGTGTCGCTGGCCTACGACATGTCCCGCGTCAAAGTGGTCAGAAGAGAGAGCAGGGTACCGGCACATTCTGGCGCAAGAGCTGCGCTGCGAGACCACTTGGGGCTGGGACGTTGCGGACTTCGTAGCCCAAACGCTCGACGATTGCAATCGCCGTCGGTCGGCTTGTCGCCAGTTTTTGCTTGCACGCGGCTGCGAGTGGCGCCAGCCACGGCGCGTCGTTCGCGTCCGAGACCAACACACGAAGCTCGTCGAGGACGACGCCAAACGAGAACATGTCGGCGGCACAGTCGTAGATGCCACCGGTGACGCTGACCTCGGGCGCGCGCCACTTTAGCGTACCCACGTTGGTCGTCAAGTTGTCGTTGAGCTCACGCACTGTGCCGAGGTCGCCGAGCTTGATGCCGTTCCGACCGCAAAGGAAAATGTTGAGGCTCTTGACGTCGCGGTGCATGAGACCTTGGCGGTGGAAGTCCCACAGGGCATTCACCAGCACCCACGCCACGTTTAGAGCCATGACGGTCCCATCTTGGCGCACATTAGCTTGTCGGTCGTCGAGGTACTTCATAAGGTCGCCGTCGGTCATGAGCTCGAGGATCATTTGTGGCTTGTGCGGAGTAACGTCGACCGCAGCGAGGAGCGGCAGCACGTACGGCGACTTAAACCTACAACCCCGTTTGTGAACCAGTCCACCACCGATATGACCTACCGCCGCATCACGTTAATCTCATCCCGAAATTGTTTGAATTGGTTCCGGTAATGTGGACTTTTGACCGCGACGGCGAGTTTGCGGTACGAAGCCCTGACGACTTTCCCGCCAGTTCCATGGCCTAGACTCTGTTCCTCACTTCGATCAATGTCAGCATCGGTGGCCTAAATAGCATGATGCATGTAGTATCGAGATACGTAAGACAAGTTACCTCGTGGGGCTCGCCGTAAAGCGCCTTGTAGAGGAGACGCGCGATGCGTCGAAGACCACGCTGGTTGGCCAGCGCCAAAAGTGACACACCGCCCTAACCAATGACGCGGTTAGCACCCACACAGGCATAGCAAACTCGGTACAAGTCCCTGAACGGCCGCGTTCGCCCCAGCGTCGAGGAGGCACTCGACCGCAGACGTAGCACCACGGGCAACAGCTCGAGCCAGGATCGACGTGCCGTCCTAGATGCAGTCGTCGATTGCCAGCACGGGTCATCGCGATGCGATGTGTTTACCCCATCCAGCTGCTCGAGATCCATGTTTGGCGCAGCGAGGAGGGCGGCAAGGACGCTGGTGTCGACGTTGTTGATGGCCATATCCAGCAGCGACGTATCTCTCTACAGCACCATGTGAGTTGAGGCTAGGGGACGATGCAAAAGATCCAGACTGTGGCGCCAAAGGCGACGAGCGTTCGAATGACGTCGCAGTGGCCTTGTGCCACAGCGAGCATTAGCGGTGTGGATGCCTCCTACAGTAGCGCGCGCCAGTAAGCATGTCAGTCGAAGTGCGAGACGGAACCGCGTTGGTTGCATTGACGTCCGCGGTTGGACTTGCGAGTAGGAGAGTAACAATGCTTGCGTCGCCTCGCGTAGCCGCCTCGTGCAACGGCGAGGTGCCCGTCTACACTAGCATAACGGAATGTGTTGGCGAATGATTCGCGTACGCTCGAGACGACGGAGACGGCCGCAAACACTCTGCGGTCCTGCACGAGCACCTTGACCAGTCGTGGCTGGTTGCTTGTCACTGCAGCCAAAAGCATTCTGTGACACACCTACCCCTCGTGGTTTCAGACATTTCGCGATCGGTCACATTGCGTTTTTACGTCGCTGGCGAGGGATCCTCTGACGGCGCCGAGGTGCGTGACCACGCTCTGCAGCAAGTCGGCGTCACATGCTTCGATCGCGTGGTCCAACAGCATCGCCTACGCCAAGGCTTCATTAAGTCACAACAGCGGTCCAGTACCACGGTGTCGTTGTTGGTGGGGACAGCCACATCATCGTCGGAGAGCAGCAGCGTTTTGGTCATCTCCCAATTGTTTTGTTGGATTGCGTCAGAGAGCTTCTAGTCCGTCAACTGACGTGAGCGGGCAAAAGCATCGCACGACGCATCATCACCTTGGCACGGTTTCTTGCGTCGGGCCCCTCGGTCGTTGCTGGCGCGATCTGGTGATGGGCGCCGATGGTACGTCTGCGGCTGCGCACTGCTGCAACCAAGAGCGTCACGAGGATGACTACCACCGTAAACACCGTTGTCCCGTCAACCTACACCGGCCCGTGTAGGTTTGTTTAAGTGAGATGCGAATACGTACCGAGTAGATTGCGCTGGAAGGCACAGCCCGAATGGTGAGCTCGTTTTGGAGGTTGGTGGCATCATGTGTCAGCGCCGTCAAGTACGCCATCGTCTACATGGCCAGAACGATGCTGCGGAAGCGCACAAACACATAGATACCGCCACGTCCTCCTTCGTAAACTTGAGCTGGAGGCTGCTGGCCGCGACGTGCGGCCGCAGCATCCGGAGCACGTCGTCACGGCCGTTTATCTTGGCCTGCAAAAGCGCCATCGCGAGCGTCTCGGGCGATTGTCTTGGTAAGAAAGCTCCCAGCAGCGTGTCGACATGGCCCGAGTTGCCGAAGCACGCGGCCAGCTGCAGCAACTACAGTCGATCATATATTCAAACAATGGAAAAGACAATAGATGCACCGTGTCCGCCGTCAGTGTTGCTGCTTCGAGCAGCACCGCAGCGACCTCGACATGGCCTCGATCGACGGCCAATTGAAGTGCTGTCTTGCCCTCCTAGAAAAATATATACCATCTTTATACGCGGCGATTTTGTGGCGATGTCTCGGCCGGTACCTGTGTCGTGGCCAGGACATTGGCTTTGGCGGCCAAAAGGTACTGGACCGCGTCTTCACGGCCGTGAGCCGCAGCGACGTGTAGTGCAGTCTCGCCGTCCTAGCGCAAGCAAATTAAGATTACAATCGAGTGGC
>NW_008246269.1:10367-14852 GCF_000281045.1 Saprolegnia diclina VS20
TGGCGTCCGACCATCCTAGCCCGACATGTACATTCATGTAAGATCTCGAGCATACACATACCTTGTCCTTGGCGTCAATGACAGCGCCCTTGTCGAGCAAAAGGCGGGCAGTCTCCACGTGACCATTCTCAGCAGCAACGTGCAGTGGCGTTCCATCATGCTACGCCAGTGCAAAGTGTCATCACTGTCAAGATCCACCGTACCTCGCCCTTGGCGTTGACGCTGTGGCCTTCGTACAGACGGAATCGCACGGCATCCGCGTCACCGTCTCTTGCAGCCAAGAAAAGTCTTTGCTACATCCGCGTCCATGAGTCCTTTGTCGACTCTGCTACAGCAACGGTACCGGCGACAAAGGGTCGGCTCGGGTCCAGAGAAGAAGTAGGTATAAATTGTACAACAGTGCTCCCAGCAGGTACGAAGTCCCCATGTAGAGCTGGTACCCGACACCAAGCATCACGAGGAAGAGCTGGTACACGACCCAAAGCATCACGAGGAAGAGTTTGTACACGACCCAAAGCGCGATCGCAAAGAGTAGCAAAGCTGCAGCGTACAACACATACGTGAAACATGCATACATCGACATGGAGGCCACAAGTAGCAGCGCTGCCAAGGGCTACGCAGATCGTACGTGGTGACGTCCGGTGGTATATTCACATAACGTTGTACCTCATTGTTGTTTTCCTTGGAGGAGAGAAGCAAGGCGACGTGGAAATGAAGCTCACTTTTTGCAAGCGCGAGTGGCGTCTCGTCATTCTACAAGAGACAAAATATGTCGTTCATCAAATTTTGAGAATGGGACACATTGTTCGGATTCGGTTCCAGTGACATACCCCATTTTTTGCTGTGACGTCCGCGCCCTTTTCGAGCAAAAGGCGTACGACATCCAAGGAACCATACCGAGCAGCAACGTGCAATGGTGTGTCACCACGCTACGCCAACACACAGAATATACGCATGAGCCAACGCAATAGTTACGTCGTTTTTGGCGGCGATGGCAGCGCCCTTCTCGAGCAACAGGTCGGCGGCGTCATATTGGCCTGTAGAAGGAGCAACGTGCAATGGCGTGTCACCACGCTACGCCAACACACAGAATACGCAGGTGAGCGAGGCAGCACATACCTTGGTTTTGGCGGCGATGGCAGCGCCCTTTTCGAGCAACAGGCGTACGACGGCCAAGTGACCATGCAGAGCAGCAACGTGCAATGGTGTTTCACCATCCTACGCCAACACACAGAATATACGCAGGAGCTAACGCAATAGTTACGTCGTTTTTGGCGGCGATGGCAGCGCCCCTCGTGAGCAACAGGCCGACGGCGCCATATTGGCCTTGAGAAGCAGCAACGTGCAATGGCGTCCAACGCGTCTACGTCGACAATGTGTAGGGTCATATATCGCGCGCAACTTCCGACGTACGTTGCTCGTGCAGTTGACGTCGGCGCCGTCGTCGAGACAGGATCGGATAACATCCAACTTGCCATCTCTCGCAGCGTCGCAAAGGCTTCCCTACAGCCACATAGATCAGTCGTCTCTTATCCTCGACGACCTCTTGCTTGGTCAGCGATGCCCCCATTTGCCAAGTGACAATCAATCTTGCGTTTCATTGGGTGGGCTGCAGGAAGAGGAAAAATCTATCATTTATTTTATCTCTATCGTTTAATTGAATAACGATCTTCTATCTTTTAATTGAACAACGACTTTTTGCGCAGCGATAGCACGGTCGGGCCAAATGAAGTCGCAACATGGTGTTCCGGCGGGGGCGAACCTTCCATACGTGTTGCATCCAAACAGAAGTCGCATCATCTGATTGGGCGAGAGGGACATATATGGGCCATAAATCGCTGCTTTCTATTGGTGGAACCTTAATAGTGTGACGCATGACGCAGGCAACGTGTCCAGCCGGGAAGCGCGCCGCGCTCTTGCTCACGTGCTCAGCGCGTCGCAGTCATCAGTTCCGACCAACCTGTGCTCGAATCTTGCATGATGATTGTGCAAAGCTTTATATATTGACTGATGAATACGATATATGACTATGGTAGCTTATAATGTGCTTTGCAGGCGTTGTGCATCTCGATCCTGCCGCCAACCACATCTTCTCGCACACGGCGGGTATGATTGCTTGCCTACCTTCGCGACGACAAGAAGAGGACACGTCCCGTCGCATGCCTTCTTGCACGCTCGGTCCAATCGGTACCACGTGTAGAGGCCGACTTCGCACGTGGCGGCCAACTTGTCGAGTTGTTGAGGGTGACTTGACGCCGGGGCATGTTCTTGTCATCGCGCTTGCGCTTCTTGCACCGAGTCGTCGGGGGAAGTACTTGTGTGTTGCAAGTAGTCGCGCGGTTTACTTCAACGTCGATGAGTTGACTTGACTGCATGTGAGCCACATCGCAGAGACCCAGATCCACAGAGCCTTGGTCTGGTGGACGCTGAGCGCGCTGTACAGCAGCAGTATCAAGCGCAGCCGGTTGGGAGCTGACAGTGGATGAAAAGCCCTTGCGCGCCGTTCGCATCGTTGTCAAGGCGTCGCGGATGCCGCCGAAAGAGGTGCGACTTGGATGCGAGACGACGGCGATCGCGCGGGGCGTACGGGCAGTACACCGTGTGCTGCCGGCGGATCCCGCAGAGGATGCAGACCGGAACTCCATTCGGTGCTACGACCCGAGTCTTCGGGCCCGGTCGATCCGCTCGGACTCGCGCTCGGACCTTGCGCGTGCGCTCTTCCATCTCTCTGTGGCTCTGAGGCACAGGAGACTCTCGCCAGGAAATTAGAAGTCGCGTCCAATGAATGTGCAGCAACCGGAAGTCTCCGCCAGTCATATTGAGTATATCATTTCTTAGCTATTTGATTGGTAAAAAAAGGCTCAGAGGGGTAGGTCTAGAGTTTGTCGGGTTGCAATTACTTGGTTCATACAAATTTTAAGTTTAATTTATGGATAAGGCCCTTGTCGTGCTACCAGCCACGAGAGCGCAGTGCTGGTGTGTACCAGCTAAAACACACAACGAGTGCCCGGTTTCCCAGTGGCTTCCTTCCTTCTCTTTTCTCTCGCGCCGTGTCCATAAAATTTTAGATTGCAACATTTATGGTGCATTCGCCCCGGCGGGAAGGGTCAAATTCGGTTAAGTACGAGTGGCAGGTCAATGTCGTATTGTTGACTTGGTGTTTGTAACAACGTTCCAAGTGCGAAAGCGTACTTACGCGAACTGTGCGGAAGCGCGGTTGGGACACATGCCATGCACGCAGCGCCAATCCCGAGCGTAGCGTGTGCACTTGCTCTAGTGCACGACAGCGCGGGACCTCATACTACGCGTGGTGTTAGATCAATGAGTTCGATCGCGATGTTAGAATCGTATCTGGATGTTACGTTCGCTTTGGAGGCTTCAATTGCACTTCGCGCCAAGCACAGAGCAGAAGATCCGATCATGGTGCGGACGCCAGCTTCTGGGGCCGAGCGCAAGTGCGAGCAGCAGAAGCGCCAAGCTGCACGCGCCCTGGCAACAGCGACTGCGATCGAGGAGGCCAAGGAGCTCAAGCGGAAGATCGCCGCGGGGCAGAGGCGACGGCAGCGAACCACGGCATCTCCAGGCGAAGCGCGCGCGTGCAGCGGCCGCGCCTGTCACAGTAGAATTGCTGGGCCTGTACCTCCGAGTAGCAATTCTTTAAACCACCTCATAAACGTTATACGCCCTGCAATGTTGATCATGCTGTTGTGGCCTCTATGCGTGAAGCGTCCTGCTATAGTATTGGACCCAGATGCCGAAATGATGCAAATGTTGAAGCGGCGAAGAAAGAGCTCTTCCCGGACGGCTCTAGCAATAACAACCCACATCGAAGCGAGATCGGGACAATGCGCCACCCCACCGCACAATGGAAAATGAAATTGACGATGACACTACTGAAGCCACATAAAGAATCCACCAGGTGCAGTGTCGTTTCCGGCAGAAGTCGGCAGCGGCCCGCTGGGCTCCGCAACGAAGCGGAGGTCGCGTCCGTCGCACGCGTCCATCACACACTCGCCATGTGAATGCGTGTTTGCAGCAAGAAGGGTGCGTTGGACGTGCATAGTACTGTAAGGGTGGACGGCATCCACACAGCTACGACATAGACATACCGCTAGGTTGCACGCGGCCCCGATACCAAACTGAAATCAAAAAGCGCGACAGCACCTGCACAAACCTTCGACACGGATCAAACCATTGCGCATGCTACACAGAAAGACCGCTAGATGGCCCACCGGCCCTATGCCCGACCTCAACCACAAAGACCAATCACACTCTGCCCCAAGAAAACCCGAGGTTTGGGGCAGGGTACGTTGAACTTCAATGCATATGATTCCGTCCACCGGCGAGTCCAAACTACGTCACACGTAGGACACGAACCCACCGCTAGATTGCACGCTACCCCAATGCAAAACCTCAACCAAAGAGCTCGACCAAAACCGGCCCCCACATGAGATTAACTCTAGTGTCAGTGTATGGGAACATGTG
>NW_008246269.1:16336-19721 GCF_000281045.1 Saprolegnia diclina VS20
GTGCCGTGGGTCGGGACGCTAGAGCCGTTGGTGTAGTTGCCATATCCTGGGGTGTCGCAGTGGATATACTCGGTGGGCGGTTTGGGCTCACGGCGCTTGCGCCGAAGGACAAAGAAGGCGATCACAGCGATGACGACGACGACGCCGACAGCGATGCCAACAATAAGCCCCGTGCCTACACCACATGGTTAGTAGTGGTGGTCGCAAGGACGACGTACTGCTGCCACCCGGCGTCGGTGGCTCTGTCGTTGTCGCATTGCCTAGTCGTCGAGAATGAGACTCCAGTCGCTACGACAGAGCGCGTCATAGTACCTGACCCGCCCGTGACGCACGCCGTGACAGAGACCTTGGACGTGCTTTCCCAAAGCTTCTGGATGGACCCGCCGGCCGCCGTGCACGCAGCAGCGTTGGACGCCACGGGGTAGTTGATGGTGTAGCCCGCCGGCGTGTCGGTCTCGTCGTCGCCGTTCCACGGCTGGAGCTTGTTGAGGGCCGTGTACGAGGTCGCATCGAGGTAGATATCGGAGAGCTTGGAGCAGTTGAGCATTTTTCTATTATTCAACTCAGCACGCGTAGCCACAGAGCGATAGCGTACACAAAAGCGATGTCGGAGAACTGGACAGCACTGATCTTGGTCAAATCTTCGTTGTTGGACATGTACCTGCATCAAAAATTGAGAAATGGTTTTGAGAAGCGAGTGGAGACCTACAGGTATTTCACACTGCGCAAGTCGGCGTTGACAAGGGTCTTGAAATTGTTGGCTGCAATGTTCCTACAAGAGAAGGAGCAGTGGGAAACGCGAATTTTGCACATCAAATCGTACAAAAACACGAGCTTCTTGGGCAAGTAGACCAGGTCCGTGAGGTAGTTGCTCTGGATCGCACTAGTCGCAAGCATCAGACACCGCAACGAGCTCGATCGAATCTCATACAGCTGCGTGAGCGTCGTTGGAAGGTACTGCGGAATATTGTTCATCGCATTGTTGCTGAGCACGCTAGAGGAGAAGCGCATGAGCTGCCTGTGCACTCGACGCAAGACGTACACGAGGTCGAGGTTGGTCGGCCACACAACGCCGACGTTGGGAAAGTTGACGGGGCTGTTGAGAACCATCCTAGTTCTGTATAAGCATCGGGGTGTGTACGTGCCACGTACAAGGTCTTGACCGAGCTCCACTGCGTCAGCGCCGTGTTGGCCAGGTCGATCTTGGTCACATTGTCAAAGGTCCTAGCGTCGACGGGTGGTGAGCACACACACGACCGCGATCGCGAGCGGACAAGGTGGTCACGGTGTTGGGCAAGCTCATGCGTGCGATCGTGAGCGACGGCGTGTCCTTCAGCGTCCTACGCAGCGTCGTCAGGACGCGTGCATATAGCTCGCACGTACAGGTTTGTGTACGTGTAGTCGGCCAAGTTGCCGACGCCCATCCAGCCCGAGAAGGACGAGATCGCCGGGTACGTCTTGGTCGCGGTGCGATCGCACGTGTTGGTGGTTGCGCACGTCGTGAGCGACGACGAGCAGTTGCCGTCAGCGACGATGATCCACCCGCTAGGGTAGTCCTTGTACGGGCAGACCGCTGCCTGGACGCCGACGACGGCGACGGCGGCGAGGAGCTTGGCGGCGAGCATGCTTCTTGGCGAGTGCGGAAGAGGATCAGCTGCTTCGTTACTGCCCACTGGACGCACAATCGAATGCAATTTCCACCCGTGAAAAATACAAAAACACGCACGTGAGGGCTTTTTCATTCCGTTTTTGTATGTCATCATGTGTGAAACTCTGGAGCCAATGGCATATGCCAAACGTGGCAGCGTCTCGGCTCGCCATACGACGCTGGTTCAAAGATTTCGAGGGACGACGACCACGCCTGTCTGTGAATCAATTCTGAATTCCTTGGACAGTTTGACAGTTGCAGCGTTCATGCAGAGAACACACAGCTCTCGTGACGAGCGCCTTGGTGGCACATTGGCGGAACCTTGGGAATCGACCAAAGCTCGACTAAAACCAGTCATGGCTTCTAGGGTGTAGGGTGGGGTGTCCCATACGACACTGCAAGCCTCGTCTGTTATTAGCAGCCGGTCAAGCGTGGAACGTTGCCAAGCTGTCGTACGCGGTTGTGCTGTCACCAAACACACACAATTATGTTTCTGCTCGTCCATGCCATGTCGTCGAGGTCGCCCAACCAGCTCCCATTCAGCTCCAGCGATCGATGCCAAGCCCTCCTGTGCTAGTCGAGTGACGTGGAATCCAGTGGTGGAGGCTCGGTTGCGACGACACGCACGCTGTGTAAATCCCGTTGTTTTTTCCGGCCAATCAGGTCCATCCGACACGGCAAAGCACACTTTTTTCAAAAACATTTACTACCAAATGTATCAAGTTGAGGAGTGGCCGGCGCGCGTTTTGCATGGAAGCGCTCGTGCTTGCACGGCGGCGCGGGCTCGCCGTTCTTGAGCGCGATCGCCCAGCTCAGCGCCGGTGCAATCGACGCCTGGTTGTCGCCCACCGCATACGCCATGTGACCCGCAAACATGAGCGCCTTGTGCTCAATGCCGTTGTCGTTGATCGTCACGTCGACAGTAAGGTACCCCGGTGGGATGTCCTCCATGTCTACGAGCGGGTAGTCGTACGGGACGCGGACCTCGACGTAGTCCGAGGCTTTGTTTCCGTCATATTCGGCATCGGGTTTGAGCTCCCAGCGCATCTCGGACATGTGGTCGCCTTGCCACTCGCCCTTGTCGTTGAAGACACAAAAGACACTGATCCAGCCGTTGAGGTAGCTCGGGCCCGACCCGCCGCCTTCCTGGTTGCAGATGCGGTCCCAAAACTTCACGTCCGGTTGGCCCTTGGCTTCCACAAACTGGTCGAGGATTGGTGCCAGCATCGACGTCCACTGCGTCATGTGCTCGCCATAAACTGAGAGCTTGTCGAGGCGACGGCGAATGTCGAGCCAGTCGTCGACGGTACCGAGGAGCGTCACCTGCGGAATGCCGCAGCGGAGGCACATCTTGTACGAGAAGTACGTTTTCATCGTAGTCATGAGCACGACGCTGCCGACAATGATGTCATTGTCGGTCGTTGTCGAGAAGGACGGGAGCACCCACTGCTTGAGGCTAGGGTCCACAAGGTGCTCGTCCATCTTGTCGACGAATTGCTTGGCGAGTGGGCCAAAGTCGGCAGTGTGTAGCGTCCCGCTAGCGTACACCACCAGTGCTTTTTCACCGCCGTGCTTGACGAGCGACGACCGGAGCTCCTCGGCGTGGCCGTCCACGTACGTCCCAAACTGGATGAGAATCGCGAGCCAAATGTCATCGGGTCGAAGCACAAGGTCGACGTGGTGGTTGTACGCTTGAATGACGCCGCGAACAAAGCCGCTCTCCGAGGCGACGACGGG
>NW_008246269.1:19821-20654 GCF_000281045.1 Saprolegnia diclina VS20
CTCGCGACTGGCGACGCCTCGGATGACGTCTCATGGCACGCATCACGCTGTACGGACGAGACGGCAAACGTGATCATACTTCGGGTCCAATTTGAAAATGGCTATGCGTTTATGGTGCTCGTGTCAAAGAGTGGAGAACCATTCACCCTGTATTCACCCCATCAAGACGTGGGTCACTCACAACCCGCCAACACAGCCCGACAGCAGCGAGCAGAGACGATGGCAACGGTTGTAAATGATCGGGTTACGTTGAGAGATGCAAGATTGACAAACTCGGGAACTGCTAGCTGCTAGCGTCGAAGCGGTCGCAAATTTAATTGAATACCCGGTGGTTCCGAATGTCCAATAGAATTATCTAAATATTCAACGCGAGGCGATACATGGCGCTTTGAGCCTTCACAATTCAATACAGACTTGTCCTTGACCACTGAAACGATCCCAGCGTTGTGGCTCCTCGAAGTGAGTGTGGTTTCGAAAATGTCATTTTCTTCAAATCAATTCACTGAAAAATCACCCAGTGCTCAGGGATGCCGCAAATCAGCACGTTGAACCTCTCTCCATCACTAGCGACTTGTAGTGGGCCGTAGAAAATAATCCCAGCCTGTTCCAATGTTTGTTTCATTTTCGCCATGCACCGCCATGGCAGCTCGATGGCAGGCGTAAAGCTTGTCCATCCGAAATCAAAACTTTTGCAACCTTCTCAAATCGTTGTGATATTTTTAGGGGCGCTTTCTCTAGCTCTAGAAAGGCTGCATACCAACGCACGTGGCTATCAAAGGCCTGCAAGTATTTGTTTTGAAATTCGCCAATCCTGTTTTATTCCAACATTGTTT
>NW_008246270.1:0-14503 GCF_000281045.1 Saprolegnia diclina VS20
CAAGCGGAAAGGCCAGACAACACCGAGAGCTTCGGTCGTCGGCAAGCGATAGTCTCGTAGCCAGCAGAGGTATTGGGCATCACTTGGCTGTAGTTGAGCGTTCAGGTGATGCCAAGGACCTAGGTCGATGGTCTGCAGCGCCTTGGAATGCTCACAGAACCAACTTGTCTTGAAAGAAGAAGACAACTTCAGCACACTTCATTAGGCAAAATAGAACGAGATGAAAAGCTCAGGCGGAGAGAGCGTCGAGGCGGGCGTCGGCGCGGGTGCGCTTGTGCTTGCGGTGGAGTTTGTAGTACGTCCAGTCGCGGCAAAACGTACACTGGTACGTGCCCGCCAAGAGCACCGTGTTGCTGGCCGAAGTCAGCGCATTCGGCTGGAACTTGGCGCACTCGTCGCAGCACGGCTCGGGTCCACGCTTGCGCATGTTGAAAGGATGCTCGTTGGTGAAGGTGACCATGACGACCTTCTTGGCAAGAAGGTCGTCATGGCCACCAAGAAGTTCTTGGTGGTCGCGGCCAACGGGTGCGGGTCTTCTTCAGTGAGCTCTGGGGCCGCATCCGTCGACGTTGCAGGAGCGACGCTGCCAGAGGCTTCGTGTTGCGCTCGAAAGTCGGCGAGCTTGGGCAGCGGCGGGGGAACCTTGTTGGCTGCAATCGCCTTCTTTCGCGCGTAACTAGGAAGAGACATGAGACAACCACTTCAACGCAAGCACAATGTACCAAGCTCGGTCGTATGCGTTTTTGAACGCCCGATTCGCCAAGTGCCACGACTTGGACTTGGCCAGGATGACTTTCTTGTGCTTGTGATTGTATTCCTTCTTCTTCGCCAGCACTTGCGCACGATTCTTCTCGTAGTAGGTCTTGCCCTTGACCGCAATCTTCTCCTTGTTGGCAGCGTGGTACGTTTTCTTTCGGGCCCGCTCTTTGTCTGCGTTGGCAGCAGCGTACTTCTTCTTCCGGATCGCGATCTTTTCCTTGTTAACAGCGCGGTACTTCTTGTCGTGAATGCGCTTCTGCGCCTTCTTGACGTCGTCTGGCACCGCCATGGCTTCTTGGAGAATGCCACGTTTGAGCCGGTTGGATTCGATTTTCATATCCGGAGGATTCTGCGTTTATCCGGATACGTAAACGCCCGTTGCCAACTAGACGATGGCAGCAGGCAAGCCTCTGGCGAGGTCCTGCTACAACGGTGCTTTCTTGGCGCTTGCGACTGCGATTGATCTCAGCAAAGCGCCTCAAGTCCTTCGAACGAGGCTTCTGTCCTGGCTCCTCATCGCCAATACACTTGGTTCCCAGTTGCTTGACAAGTCCAATTCGACTCGGTGAATGCCTTGGTGAAACTGCGTACGTGCTGCCACGTATTTTTATCCGGATAATCTTGCCATCAAAACCTTGGGTTGGGGCAATCCTTGTTGCAGCCTCACAGCGACCGACGACCAGACTCTAGGGTAGCCCGTCCACTGTGGTCAACACTCGAAGGCGACAAGTACAGGAGGAAGGCAATATACGTTAGAGGCACGACGTCTACTTGATGGGCGTGAGCGGCTTGCGCGCCATGAAAAAGTACGACGGCGTAAAGATGTCCATCTTGCCGGCGGCGACAATGTCGTCGGCCGTCTTGTTGAGCATGAGCGAGACCTTGACCGTGCCCTTCGGGGCAATCTTGAGAAACTCGAGCGTCGAGACGAGGATGTGCGTGCACTGGCGGCCGAGCCACGTCATGCGGAAGCCCTGGAGCGTAAAGTACTTGCCCTCGAGCGTGTCGTACCACGGAATCTCATTCGGGTCGCGGTGGTTGTCCTGGAGGCTGAAGTGGTCGAGCACTTCGAGGCCGGCGTCTTCGAGGGCCTTGGCGATCTGCGCCGGCGTCTCGAGCGTCGGGAGACCGTTCCCGACTTCGATTCCTTCCTTGAGCTCGACGTGGTGCATGTTGGTCGGGTCGTAATGGTTGAGGACCGCCCAGTCAAGGCCGACAAAGACACCACCGGGCTTGAGGACGCGGCAGGCTTCCGAAAAACACGCCTTCTTATCGGGCGCGTGGCACACCGACTCGATCGCGTACACGCTGTCAAAGGTACCGGCTTCGAACGGCATCTCCATGAAGTTGCCCTGCTGGACGTGGCACTGGTCCTCGAGGCCGTTCTGCTTGTTGTTGCGGTTGGCGACGCGCACTTGGTACTCGTTGATCGTGATGCCCTTGATCTTAGCGCCCGAGAAGCGCGCAATGTTGCGCATGGGCCCGCCAATGCCGCAGCCCATGTCGAGCGCGTACTTGCCCTTGCAAAGACCCAGCTTGCCCGACAAAAAGTACTCGACGCGGCGGATCGACTCGCGGAACGTTTCGTCGCGGAACCGGTTGGCAAAGTGGAACGACTGGCCCCAGCCGTACTCGTAGAAGTCCGTGACGAGATCGTAAAAGCTGTCGACCATGACCTTGTACTCGGTCTGGCGGTGCTTGATGCTCTCCTCGGTCGAAATCGCACCGGCCTCCTTGCGCGCACCGGCAAAGAGCTTGTCGTACTCGTCGAAACGCGCGTTGACGCCGTCGCGCGACAAGACCGAGTCTGGGTTCGAGAGGAGGCGCGTCGATCCGAGCAGCGTCGTCTGGAAGTCGCTGCCGTCGCGGCTCGTGCTCGTGTTGGCCACGTCCTTAGCGGTCGTGAAGATGGCCGTGGCAAAAACGACAATGGCGGCGACAATCGCGCCCTGGGTCAAGGCAGAACTCTCAATGCGAAGGACACCGACGAGCGAGATGAAGAAGACGAGCGTGGCCGCGCCAATCGAGACGACGACCGACTTGGACTCGGCGCGGATCGCGCTGACGCTAAAGTCGGCGAGAAGCAGCGTGAGGGCGGCAAAGCCGACGAGCACCGAGTTGACGTCGTGGGCGACGTTGGCGTTGGCAGCGAGCTGCTGGTTGACGGCGGCGACGCGGACGGCGACGAGGAAGAAGGCGGCGGACGCGACCCAGTTGAAGAGCTGGGACGCCGGGAACGACTTGCCCGGTACGAACATGCTGAGCACGGCCTTCGAGTGCAAGAGGAGGCCGGCGGCGAAGAGCCCGGCGGAGACGCCCGTGGCCGTCGCGACGCCTTGCTCGTGCTGCTCAAAGTAGAGCTTCAGCGCGTCGACCGAGAACATGCTGCAGAAGCTGGCAGATTGCGGAATGAGCTGCAGATCTTGACCGCTTCGAAGTTTTGGGCGTTCGAGTTTACCGTTTGCACCGTACGTACGGTGGACGTACCTCTCCATACAAACATGAAATGAAAGCGTACATTGATACAGTACAAGGAGAATGTACGGGCGTTGTACGGTGCTGAGCTTGAAGTTTGTGGTACAAACGTCGTGGCGGGCGGGCGCCGCGATCCGGGTTTGGCCAATCATCGACGAGTAGCGCTTGCATTTTGGCCAATCAGCAGCGGTGAAAATGGATACAAAGATTCGCCTTGCACGACTACCAATATTTGCTGTGAAATAAAATACAAAGGTGGTCTTTCTTTTACAAAAAACAAGTATAAATCTATGAAATGTATAAAAATGGCGGAGATTCCGACGCGATACCTTTTTTAAATTGGGCAAACGCGCGAATAAAACCACCCATTCGATCCCGATTAGTGAAATGCTGCATCGCAGTAAACATAGTACTACATCGTGGAGGCTCGTCGTCGCATTTTGTGACGTCGGCGGTGCCACGAGATACTTGAAGACGGAGGGTGTGGACTGGTGCATGTAGCCCCATCCAAGCCATCCAAGCGTCCAGCCATTGCCGTTTGAACCGGTGTTAACAGCTGCAGCCTCTTCTTTGGGTAGCCGAGATCGCCGACTTCGGCGCTTTGCACCAATTCGAGCTCGTTCCAGCGTGCGATGCCCGTATGTACGTGTCCCAAGCTCGCTGATTGTGGGCCGCGCACAGTCGCGTGCAAGCTTTGCCAGCTGGGCGTCGGGGGTCGTCACCTATACAGGGTGAAAAATGTATTTCACACGGTGGTCTATTGAAACGGCGGCGGGAAATGTGGATCTCGCACGTGGGGTCAACATGCGCGCTGAACCCTTTGTCTCGTGGCCGCGCGCTGATGCAAATGAATGTCCAGAGCACATGCGTGTCCCATATAGTTCGATTCGAGTGCAGACTTGGTCGCTGGTGCAACATCTGAGAAGTGTCAACGGTTTAGCTTGAAGTGTCGATGCTAGATTGTGGTTTCTGACCACATTTGTGGACGCTTGGACCAGACGACAACGTCAGACTCGCCTTGTCCCGTTGCTATTGCATGCTTTGATACCACGTTGCGTGAGCAGTATGGCGGGACCGCCCCAGCAGTAGCTGCCTCGGTGCAGTCGACGAGCACAACCTCCGACTCTCCACTAAGAATACGCCCACAGCGCGTTTCTGACGACCTTTACTCGCGTCTTGTCCGTTGCCAGCTCCGTCTTTCGCTGTTTGGTCACCAAACAAAGCGCGATCCGCGTCCGTGCACGTGGTGCTGCCACGCGTGCGGTCCGTGAAAAACGTATGTGTTCAAAACCCATGTTTTTCACGTTTTTCACTTTGAATGCGACGTGTGATTACGCAAGGTTACGCGATCTTGGACCGCGCGGACCACGAGAGGCGACAACGAACGTCAACACGGGCGCGGCTTCGGGAAGTTTCCTCGGAGCCCGCCATTGGGCGTGACGAATCCGAATCGCGTCAACTCATTCGCTCGCCATCGACCAGCCTGCGACTGCTGATGGCATCGACGCGCTTCGCGTAAGCCAGCCATCGCCGGGTGTTTGTCGTCACTCGGGTGCAACGTCGCACGCGTCTGTCGGCAACCTCCTCATTGCACCTTCCGACTCGCTTGGCTCGCGCATCTGGAAGCTGCCGCGGTGTTGGTTGCATGAACCCTCGCGCGCGTCAAGCCACAGCAGCGAGCGTGGCGAGCGCAGACGATGCGAAGAAGCCCGAGGTCCAGCGTGGCAGCTGTGCACGCCTCGGTTGTCGAGCATCGACCGCTGTGTCGGCGCAGACATCCTTGGTCGTTCTCACAAAGCTTGTGGCCGTTTGCGGTCTGGGACGGCCAAGCCGGTCGGACCACTCGTGTGTCGACATGCACGCCTGGCCCAGCCATTTTGTACCTGTGGTCTGCGCTCGATGTCGCCACTGATCTCTGCAAGCGCCAGAATCTTCTGTGTCTTTGGCGATGGATCCAACATTGCGCAGTCGGCGCTTCATTTCCGGTAGGCTATGCTGCCTGTTTTAGCCCTGGTTTTAGGGCGTATCTCCAGTATTGTATGGCGCCACGTCGGTCAAGATACGACCGGAATGGCGCGCCACGTGGCAGGCGGAGCGATCGTGGTGAACTGATCCCTATCAGACACTGGAAGACGAGCGAAGCCAAAATGAACATTAACATTCAACGATTTCTTCCATCATGGGCTCGGATGGTGGAGGAGCGGTCCCGGAGGCGGCGCCGTACTTTGCGCTCCCGATCGAGAACGTCGACGTCCCGCACCCGTATGCGACGGCTTCGTTCGTCACCAAGCTCAGCTACGGGTGGGTCACCAAGCTCATTGCGCTCGGCGCATCGACGCCGCTCCTGGCCGACGACGTCTGGTCGCTGCCACCCCCCGAGACGTGCGCAGGTCTGCATACGCCCTTTCTGACGCACTGGTCGGCGGCGACCGCGTCGCCGTCCATTCCTCGCTTTAGCCGCGCGCTGGTCCGCAGCTTTCGACGCGACCTCGTCATCGCACTCGTGTCCTTCTTGCTCGCAACGGCGGCCGCCATCGCGCAGCCACTCCTCGTCCAGGCGCTTTTGCAGTACCTCCAGCGCCAGCCCATTTCGTTTCTCGGCTTGGAGAACGGGTATGCGCTCATGGCGCTATTGACGCTTGCGGCGTTTCTCCAAGCGCTCTGTGTCAACTATGGCTTCTTCACGTCGTACAAGGTCGGCGTCAACATGCGTTCGATCGTCATGGACATGGTCTACGACAAGGCGCTGCGGCTCTCGTCGGCCGCGCGGCAGCAAACGACGAGCGGCGAGATCGTGACGCTCATGAGCTCGGACGCCGAGCGCGTCGCCGAGATGGCCAACGAAGGCGTCTGGATCATCGCATCGCCCGTCACGTTCCTCGCGTCGCTATTGCTGCTCGGTGCGTTCTTTGGCCCGCTCCCCGCGCTTGTCGGAGCGGCCACGACGACGCTCATCCTCGGAGGCTCGCTCTGGCTTGCGTCCGTCATTGGTGCATCGCGCCTTGACGCGACGTCGCTCTCGGAACAGCGCGTGCGCGTCACGAGCGAGGTCTTGCTCGGTATCCGCGTCATGAAGATGTACGCGTGGGAGCCCGCGGTGGCGGCGCGCCTGCAGCGGCTTCGCGACGCCGAGACGCGCCATCTCCGCAAGCTCAACCGATACCGCGTCTCGAACGTCGAGTTCCTCTTCCTCTCGCCGCTCTTTGTCGGCGCATCCATCCTCTCGACCTACATTTGGCTCGGGCATGCTGTCGACGTGACGCAGATTTATACACTTATTGCGTTCACCAACATGAGTCGCCACGCCCTCTACAACTTCCCGCGCGCGATCGCCGGGCTCTCGGAAGGTCTCGGCGCCGGTCGCCGGCTCGACGCCTACTTGGCGCTTCCGGAGCAAGTCGTCGCGGGTCCCAACGCAACGGCGACACCGCCGACGATGCCCGGTGCCATTGCACTTGTCGAGGCGGCGTGGACGTGGCAGCGTGGCGGCTTTGCAGTTGGCCCCACCACGCTCACAATCTCGCCCGGTGAACTCGTCATGGTGGTCGGTGGCGTCGGCGCCGGCAAGTCGAGTTTCCTCAGTGCGCTTGCAGGCGAGCTCCTCGTGACGACCGGTGAGGCCACGAGCCTCCGCGGCCGCCTCGCGTTCTTGACGCAAGAGCCCTGGATTCGCAATGCGACGATTCGCGACAACATTCTCATGGCCGCGGCAGTCGTCGACGAAGCCCGGTATGCGGCCGTGCTGGGCGCGTGCCAGCTCGCGCACGACTTGCGCTTGCTGCCGCAAGGCGACGCGACCGAGATTGGCGAGCAAGGCGTCAACCTCAGCGGCGGCCAAAAGGCGCGCGTGCACTTGGCGCGCGCGCTCTTCGCGGCCAACACGGACGTGCTTTTGCTTGACGACCCGCTCAGCGCCGTGGATGTTCACGTTGCCCAAGCCATTTTCGAGTCGGCGCTGCTCGAGTTCGCGCACTTGAAAACGCGACTGCTCGTGCTCAACAGCCACTATCACTTCCTGCCGCGCGCGGACCGGATTCTCGTGCTCGAGAAGGGCCAGGTCGTCTACGACGGTCCTTTTACAAACGAGCTCGTGACTCGGTACCCCGAGTATGCGTCCGAGCCCCCAAGTGCGGCGAAGCGAGTGCCTCCCGCACTCAACACTGTCGAGCAGAGTAGCAAGGCGGCAGAACCCACCGCGCTCATGCAGATTGAAGATCGCGCGCAAGGCAGTGTCGGCAAGGTCATTTACTTGGCGTACTTTGGCCACGCCGGCACGCAAGGCGGTGTCGTCGCGCTCGCGCTTGTCGCTGCCTTTGGGCTCGGCCAAGGCGTCCGCATCGTCGCCGACTGGTTCCAAGGGCACTGGGGCCAGCACTTTGACACGACCGCGATCGCTTTGCCGCATCTCGGTCTCTACCTCCTCGTGGTGGGAAGCGGCGCCTTGTTTTACGGTCGGTGCCAGCTGCTCGTGTACTATACGGGTGCGTGCTCCGATGCTCTGCACAAGGAGCTTCTCTCGCGGCTCCTCGCGGCGCCCATCAACTTGTTTTACGATGTCACACCGATCGGCCGCATCCTCAACCGGTTTGCACGGGACTTGGACATTGCCGACAGCTTGCTCCCAAACCTCTTTCTCGACTCACTCGAGACGCTTTGGGTTGTCGCCGGCGCGCTTGTCGTGTGCGCCTTGGCGTCGCCGTACGTTGCGATCGCGTACGCTCCGATTTTGCTTGTCTTCTACTATGCGGGCGAGTACTTCAAGCGTACTTCCCGGGAGCTCAAGCGGCTCGAAGGCATCTCCCGGTCGCCGATCTTCAGCTCGTTCGCCGAGACACTGGACGGCGTCCGGACGATTCGCGCGTTCAATTTGCAGCAAGTGTTTCACGACTGGAACCGAACGGCCGTCGACGCCAACGCCAAGGTGCTCTTTGCGATCGTCGGCGCCAGTCGGTGGCTCTCGCTGCGCATGGACGTAATCTCCGTCCTGCTCATCGCTGGTATCACGACCATCTTGCTGCAGCTGCGCGACACGGCCCTCTCGCCGACTCTCGCCGGCCTCACGCTGGTGTACTCGCTGGCGCTTATATCCAACGTGCAGTGGGCGATTCGTCTCTTCGACTTGACCGAGAGTGCCATGACTGCGGTCGAGCGGCTCCTGCACTTCAAGACGATCCCAACCGAAGAGCTACACGGAGCCGTGCCACCGCCGAATTGGCCGACACAAGGTCGCCTCCGGTTTGAGAACCTCCACCTGCGCTACCGACCCGAGCTGCCGCTTGTACTGCACGGCGTCTCGCTCGACATTGCCGCGGGCGAGAAGATTGGAATTTGCGGCCGCACGGGTGCTGGCAAGTCGTCGCTCATGGTCGCGCTCTTCCGCCTCGCCGAGTTTGACGCTGGGACCATCTACATGGACGGCGTCGACATTGCGCGCATGGACTTGGCGTCGCTGCGGCGGGCGCTTGCGATCATCCCGCAAGACCCCGTGCTCTTTAGCGGCAGCATTCGGTCGAATTTGGATCCGTTTCAGGAGAAATCGGACGACGAGCTCCAAGCGGTGCTCGTCAAAGCCCATTTGCCGCTACCGCTGGACACGGACGTCACAGAGAACGGCGCCAACTTGTCGGTGGGCCAGCGCCAGCTGCTCTGCATTGGCCGCGCGCTCTTGCGAGAGAGCCGTGTCGTCGTCATGGACGAAGCGACCGCCAACGTCGACTTGGCGACCGACGCGCTTATCCAGCGCACGATCCAAGACGCGTTTCGATCGAACGCGACAACCGTGCTCACGATCGCCCACCGACTGCACACGATTCTGCACTGCGACCGCATCGTCGTGCTGCAGAACGGTGTGGTTGCCGAAGCCGCGTCGCCCGCCGAGTTGCTTGCGACACCCACATCGCACTTTTACAGTCTCGCCCACCAAGCGGGCATCGTCTAAGCAGGGAGCTGACACAAACGATGGTGTTGTCCTTTCCGGTTCCAGAGGATTCTAGTGAATTATCAAGTAAACGACTAGGGGTAATCTCGTGGTTTCTTCGGGAGGTTTTGGTCGAGCTCTTTGGCTGAGGTTTTGCACTGGGGTAGCGTGCAATCTAGCGGAAGGATCGCGTACTACACGTGACGTAGTTTGGACTCGTCGGTGGACGGGACCATCGGGATCATATGCATTGAAGTTCAACGTACCCTGCCCCAAACCTCGGTATATATATTGCCCTACCGCGCTAGCGTGCGGACACCGGCTATCGTCGGGTGTACTTCCTACGCTCGTGGTTTGCGCTATCGCGCAGGACCCGGCTGCGCCGGGGTGGACTCGCTTCGCTCGTGGCGAGCTGCGCGCGGGCTTGACCAAATTTGACTCTTCCCGAAGCGCTACGTACATCGGAATAACTTGTTGAGATTTCATTTGGCCCTATCGCGATTAGCGCAAAATACAGATTATCTGCCACCTCGCCGCAAAATAGTCGTTCTTCAATTGAAAGATAGACCGTTTGCAGGTGCAGTCGAAGCGCCTCCGACCGCCACGTCATCTATAGGATCTTCGTATGCACACATGCAGCGTGCGTTGGATCCTTGATGTCGGGATCGTATCGCTCGACGCTGCAATTCGTCAACCTTGACCCGTTCTACTGAGCTACTGAGGGTTTAGAGTGGTAGGTTTACCCAATACGTTCCCGTTCGCTTGACATTTCAAGCCCAAACGCACGTCTGCTCTGTCGCGGAGTTGAAGCTACCACCACGAAAATGCACACAATGTCCTTAAAGTAACAATATGTCATCTGTCGAGGAGGCACGCGAGGTCGTTCAATGTGAACGGCGCGTCGCCAAAGGCCAAGCACGAGTTGACAAGGTGTTGAAGGCACTGGCGGCGGTACTCGGCGCGCTTCCGGTCCTTGATTTTGGTCGGCATCACAGCTTGGAGCAGGTTGTGGAGCTTCCGCGTCGCACGAACGTCGTCGTCGCGAAAGAACTCGGCTTCGTCTTCCCACGCGTGCGACGCCAAGGTGCGCCAGCACGCAAAGTCAGCTTTCGACAGCGGAGAGACGTCGCGCTCGGGCCGCGCGTAGGCTGCGGCCTCGTGACCTGCAAAGTGCGCAGCGCGACTGAGAAAGTTGGCCACCGCTTTCTCAACCGACGCGTGGGGCGATTCGAGGCGACCGACACGGAAGAGCCATTCATCAAACGACTCTGGTCGGTGGTACGAAATGCGTTGCGGCACGAGAATGAACGAGACGCGCTTGGTGTCTTGGTTGCTCGGCGGCATGGCTGAAGACTTGGTGGGTACGAGCTTGGCGGGCAGCGAGGTGCGGCGGCGGTAGCGCTGGTGCGAGCGAACGTCCATGACGCCCCGCAGCGATCCCCGAGGCGGCGCCTGCAGCATCCTGGTGCGAAACTGCAAGCATGAAAAGGCGTCTTATAAATAAGATTCTTACACAAAAACCGTTGTTACCGCAACCCAACGCGAGGTCCCGAGGCAGATAGATCAAGTTGGTTTTGGTTTTATAGCGGGACCGGTCGCACGGTACTTGTCGTCTTGCTGCGTTCTTTTCCTTGCGTTGCCATTGGCTAGAGCCAACGATACATTGATACAGATGGCTTTGTATCAACTCGTGTACGTGCACCCAATACGCGTACCGTACAGACGCCCGCGGCAGTAAAGGTACGTAGCCTTCGTGTCGCTCACTGTAGCGCCCCACATATTCTCACATGCACGTTGGCCGCGACCCATCCCCTAGCTACTTGACACCGCTGCAGTCTCGTTGGCACCCTGTGGATACAACGAGTACTGTACTGAATCCAGACTTGATATCCCAAACGACCATATGTAAGTGGCAGAATCCTGTCACTGGGACGACCTACCCATGCGCGCCGATCCCTCGCAAGCCGCAGAACGGAACTGGGAGCCCCGCGCAACACCAGCGGTCTAGATCGGCATTAAATCCACTGTGTGGACAAATCATCGAACCGGTGATCGCCACGGGCACCTTGGATCCGCACACCAGTCGAGTAGAATGATCGCACCACGCACTCTGCATTTTGCGCCCATGAGCCACCACGTCTCGAGCCCAAAGCTGCTTCTTGGCGACGACGACGATGCCGCCATGGTGGTCTACTGGATGGCTGCCCTGTTTGACGACGGGGACGAAGCCAGCGCCAAGGCCAAGCGCCAGGAAGCGCTTACGCGGCGCCAAGCTGCAATTCGCCGCCGCAACGAGCGCCGAGGGCTCGTGACAACCTCGGCACTATCAGCGTCCCCGCAGCCGGAAGGAAAGCGCAAGAGCAACCGCGAGTCGGCGCAGCGCTTCCGCGCCAAGACCAAGCGCGCAATCGACAAGTACCAGCGCGACCTCGCAACGCTCCAAGAGATGTACCCGTTCTACGTGCCAACACCGTACACACCGCTGCCGAAACCAGTGTGCGATGCGCTTCCCGGCGAGTCCAAAGACGACCTGCAGCGCCGCCGGAACGCGGTCGCTGCCGCCCACTCGCGTCAAAAGGAAGCGCATTATTTAGAGTACCTCAAGAACGAGGTGCACCTCTGCAGTCCGAGCTCGCTGTGCCCGTAAGCCTGTCTCGATTTGTGTTGTCTATATGTAGTATTAGAGTTCTAGGGCAGGTACAAGGGTTGTGATTACGTAAAAAAGTAAATTAATTCGACTTCATTCCCAGAAATCATGTTTTTTATGCTAGAAATTGTAGAATCGATATATGCCGGTACAAAAATGCACATATCGTTCATCTAGTACAGACGAAGTTGGTAAGAAACGATCTGATGGTACTGATTGGTGGTCGCCATGTCAAAGACATCACCTGACACCATACGCTGAACTTGTCGGATGGCGTCAGCGCACTTGGCCGCCCCGATACGTCAATTCTCACACCAGTCAGATCTGGTTCGCGGTGTCGTTCGATTCGATTTCTGGCGTCTTGCGTCGCACTGTCGATCCGCACCTTGATGTAATAGTGGTTTGTGTGCAATGCGTCGTGTCGAAGAGCAACACGTTGCGTCTTAGACTGCAAGGCATGTGACAGTGTCGCTTGCTTCAGGACTTGAGTTATCGCGAGTCACGCGCTGCTGGCCTCTCCCTTGTCCAGTGTCGACACATTGTCACTTTGCAAGTTGCCACGCCGATGCTCCGCGCTCGGACCGAGGACACCGACAGCGACGCCCCGACGACGACGACCGCCATCGAGGCCAAGCGCGAGCGCAACCGCCTGGCCGCCGCCGCGTACCGACGGAAGCGCAGTAGCCGCATCGCCGAGCTCCAGCGTGACATCCTTCACGTGCTCCTGCGCCACCCCGAGATTGCACCAACGCCGTACGAGGCGTTGCCGCGCCAGCCCGTGGAGCGCGCGCCGGGCGAGTCGGACGAGACCTTTCGCAAGCGCAGCAACGCAGCCGCGGCGGCCTACTCTCGCCGCGAGCAAGCGCACAAGCTGAGTTTTCTCCGACGCGAGTGGGACCGCGTGAGCTTTCTGAGCCACTGCTGTGCATTGTAGGAAGGGGGACTTCCACGCGACGGCGTACCAAATGCGAACACGAAAGGCGCTACGAGCTCTCGACTCTGCGGTTTGACACGATCGTTTGTCTATACGTATACATAAATGCTGCTGTTTGTAAGTGTTTGAGCGGCGGCGGCTTATCGCCCAGCTTATTTGTGCCACTTGGGTTGGTTTCGGGGCGAAACAACTGGTGGCGCCTGTGGTGGGATTGTCATTGCACCCGGTAGTACACTCTAACGTGTACTACGAACCTTAGTAGTTCTAGTTTGAGTCTGCATTGCTCGTTGGATACTCGTACCGGTACAGTTGAATTTGCGTTGGCCAGGTCGCGCTCAAAATGCTGTGCCCCGGGTTGTGACCGGACAAGCAATCGCGCCCTTTCGCTTTCGAACACAACCCACAGCCACAACACGCCGGAGATGCCTGCCATCTCGACGCGGCCAAGGACATATGCAAAGCACTGCTCTGGCACCAGCCATCCAGCCATCGACTCGTCGGTTCTCATCTCTCCGACGATCAACGACCCAGTCAACGCCTCAGTCAACCTTATTCAAGATCTTAGTTTCGGCAGCTGCCGAATTTAAATCCGGATAAAGAGCAACAAGTTGAAGCTGCCTCCATACACAATCCGGATACTGCCGCAGGCCGGGACTGTGGCCAGCTCATGGAATGTACACTATCCAACGCACTCGATGGCAACGACAACGACCAAGTCGGACGAGACGACGATCACTGTTGCGCCGCCCGGGGTAGCGCCGCCGCCGGCGACCTGCTCGCTGCCCTTCATGCTGCTCCTCGCGGCGCCGCGCATGGCGATCCAAATGGCGTGGGCTGCGCAATGGGCAGCCTTCGGCCCGCAGTTTGCCAACTCGTACGCACCCTGGGCCGCGCAGCTCATCCGCATCCTCGGCCCAACCACCGGGCTTATTGTCTACCCGATGGTGAGCGTCCTCAGCGACAGCTGCCGCTCCACGTACGGACGTCGGCGGCCCTACATCTTGGGCGGGACGGTCGCGAGCATCGTCGTGTGGCTGCTCATGATGGTCGTTTCGCGTGCGGTGCAAGCGGCCAAGGATGAAAAGGTGGCCGCCGACAAGCTCAGCGGTGTCGCCATTGTGCTTTATCTCCTCATGGGCGTCGCAGTCAACACGATCCAAGCACCGGCGGCGTTGCTCATTGCGGACTTTGCCGGCGACCACCAAGTCACAGCGTTCAGTCTCGCGCAGGCCTTTAGCATCATTGGGTCGCTCCTCGTGTCGGGCTACATTTCGCTTTACGGCCCCGCGTCGCAGTCGATCCTCGCGTTCCTCGGTATGCTCATGCTCGTGCTTGTCGTCACAGTGTTGCCCGTGCTCCTCTGTGTGCCCGAGACGCCGTACGTACCAGAGGTCGTCATCTCGCGGCGCCAAGAGCTCAAGCGCAGCTGTATCGCCGTGTACGACGGGATCCGGTACCTTCCGCGGGTCCTCGCAGTCTACTGCGTCTGCTTCATCCTGGCCACGCTCGGGTACGCATCCTACAACAGCAACAAGAACCAGTTCTTTGGCACCGTCTTCTACAACGGCAACGGCACGTATGCCGACACGTGTGGCGCCTCGTGCTCGGACGCGCAAAAGCGCTTCAACAAGGGGACGCGGTTCGCTTCCGGCATTGTTGATACGATGCATTTGCTTCTCGGCCTGCTCTACCTCGGCGTGCTGCCGACGTTGGTCCGCACGTTTGGCGCTCGACGCGTCTTTACGTACGCCATGGTGCCGCAGATGACGCT
>NW_008246270.1:15273-16352 GCF_000281045.1 Saprolegnia diclina VS20
ACCGAATTTAAAATCCACCTATCAGCTCGTTGAAGTTGCATCTCTGCACGCGTTTGCCAGACGGCCACATCAGCTGACGGATGACACAATCCAACGCACTCGATGGCCACCAAGCCGGACGATACGACGATCGCAGTCGCGCCGCCCGAGGTAGCGCCGCCGCCAGCGACCTGCTCGCTGCCCTTCATGCTGCTCCTCGCGGCGCCGCGCCTGGCGATCCAGATGGCGTGGGCTGCACTGTGGGCAGCGTTTGGCCCGCAGTTCGACAACTCGTTCGCGCCGTGGGCTGCGCAGCTCATCCGCGTCCTTGGCCCTACCACTGGGCTTATTGTCTACCCAATGGTGAGCGTCCTCAGTGACAGTTGCCGCTCCAAGTACGGACGTCGGAGGCCGTACATCTTGGGCGGGACGGTCGCCAGCATCGTCGTGTGGCTGCTCATGGTCGTCGTCTCGAGCGTCATCCAAGATGCCAAGGACAAGAAGGCGGCCGCCGATAAGCTCAGCGGCGTTGCGATCGTACTTTACTTTCTCATGGGCGTGGCGGTCAACACGATCCAAGCGCCGGCGGCGCTGCTCATCGCGGACTTTGCCGGCGACCACCAAGTCACGGCGTTCAGTCTCGCGCAGGCCCTGAGCATCATTGGGTCGCTCCTCGTGTCTGGCTACATCACGCTCTATGGGCCCGCGTCCGATGTGACGGTTCAGATTCTCTTTATGCTCATTCTCGCGCTCGTCGTCACGGTGTTGCCCGTGCTCCTCTGTGTGCCCGAGACGCCGTACGTACCAGAGGTCGTCACCTCGCGGCGCCAAGAGCTCAAGCGCGGGTTTGTGGCGTTCTATGACGGGATCCGGTACCTTCCGCGGGTGCTCGCAGTCTACTGCGTCTGCTTCATCCTGGCCATGCTCGGGTACGCATCCTACAACGGCAACAAGAACCAGTTCTTTGGCACCGTCTTCTACAACGGGAATGCCACGGACGCCGACAAGTGCGGCGCCTTGTGCTCGGACGCGCAAAAGCGCTACAACAACGGGACGCAGTTTGCCTCGGGGACCGTCGACACCCTCCACTCGCTCCTCGG
>NW_008246270.1:16728-17176 GCF_000281045.1 Saprolegnia diclina VS20
TTTGCGCTGGGTCCGCTGCTGAGCTGGCTGGGGGCGACGCCGGAACTGCCCATCCTTGTCGGTGGCGTCATGACCGTGCTGGCCTTTCTTGTCGCCTTTTTTAAATTTGACATTCGCATGCGATCGCTCTAAGCAATTGTGTAGGAAGACTACTAACTAGTGCAAAATACTATTGTTGATGTACTTTATTGTCCAATATCGTGAAGGGACAACGCAGTGACAGGGATGGCTCGGCGGTGACGTTGGCACCAAAACGCTGGATGACACATTCTGTTTGAAACCACTGGATGATACATTCTGTTTGAAACCACTGTACGCAGTAGCATTCTGTTTGTAAACAAGCGACATAAAGATGCGTGGCGTCGGACACACAGTGCAGACAAAAGAGCGCGCTGGGCCCGCGACGTCACTACTGCAGAGCGCAGCCACCATTGCGACGTCGCCTAGC
>NW_008246270.1:18021-19998 GCF_000281045.1 Saprolegnia diclina VS20
ACTTGACAGCGAGAAGGAAGCGACCAGTCGCCCGCTGGACGGACGCCAGGATGCCAGGATTCAATAAACCGGTATCAAAACGCGTAGATACGCCAAGGCGTCAGTGCCGATGCGCGTGGGGCAGGTTCCGACGCTAGCAGTGTACTGTGCCCACGCGAGATACACCCACGACGCACGCCCACCGTCGCCAAGTTCAAGCGGTCACCCAAACTGCAACGTCGACACGGCGACAAGAAGGGTCATTTCAACAAACATGATCCGAGAGTTGGACTTGCTTGTGGTTGTGGATGCCAAGCAACTGGGCGCTGATAGCAGCTCCGACGCTCTCAGGTCCTTGGCGCGAATTCTGCTATGCTCGAGGTCTAGGCCATCGTCGACGGCCTCTCGCTTGACAGGAACGAGGTGATCGGGTATGTCGTGCTCGTGTCATACGGTGTATCGGTACCGCACGCATTGCCGGTCGGCCATCAAGCATGTGACACATCCTCCGCCGCAACAGGCTACTCCTACTGTACTGTCCTCGGATCTGGCCTCATTTTGCCACCAACGCCAGCATGCCGAGCAGCAGGGCGTCGTCCATGAGCCACAGCCTCGACTTTACGACGATGGAGTCGTCGCCGCTGCCGGGCTGCTCGATCCCCGCGATGCTCCTCCTCTGCGCACCTCGCATGGCCATGCAGATGGCGTGGTCGGCGTACTGGGCCGCGTTCAGCCCGACCCTCGAGACGCGCCTCGCGTCCTGGGTGGTCCAGCTTATGCAGATCATCGGTCCGATCACGGGCTTGCTGGTGTACCCGACGGTTGCCGTCTTTAGCGATCACTGCACGTCACACTATGGTCGGCGGCGGCCCTTTCTCCTTGCAGGCACGCTCGGCACGGTCCTCGTCTGGGTGCTCATGATGCTCACCGACTTTGTGCCGGCGGCCTACCGCGACGGCTACACGATCTTCCTCTACGTGTGCATGTGCATCTCAGTGAACGTGACCCAAGTGCCCGTGATGCTGCTCATCGCCGACTTTGCCGGCGACCGCCAAGTCACGGCCTTTAGCATTGCGCAGGCGTACAACACGCTCGGCGCACTTCTCGTCTCGGGCTACATTTCGCTCTTCGGGCCGGCGACAGATACCTTTGTGACCTTCCTCTCGATGCTCATCCTCGTGCTCGTCGGGACCGTCCTCCCCGTCTGCATTTGCTTTCGCGAGACGCCGCATGTGCCCGACCAGCCCCACCGCGACCTCAAGAGCGGGTTCTTGGCCGTCTACCACGGCATCAAGTACCTCCCGCGGCTCCTCGCCGTCTACTGCGTCGTCTTCATCTTGATCATGTTTGGCTTCTCGTGCTACAACGGCAACAAGGCGCAATTCTTTGGCCTCGTTGTCAACAACGGCAATGCGACCGGCGCCGACGACTGCGGTGACACGTGCTCGCCGGCTCAAGCCGCGTACAATGAAGGCGCCAAGTACGCGCTGGGGTTTGTCGACGCGCTGGCGTCATTCGTCGACCTCGCGTATCTTGTGTTGATGCCGCGGCTCGTCAAGATGTATGGCGCCCGGCGCGTCTTCACGTTTGCGCTGTTGCCGCAAATGCTCTTTGTCGTGCTCTCGTGGGTCCACAGCAAGCCGCTCGGCGCCGCGATCGTCGCGCTCGCCTCGATTTCGTTCAATACGGTCAATTCGATGCAAATTCCGGTGATTTTGCACGTCATTGGGTACGGCGAACTCAACGGCCTCGGTCTCTTTGCTGGCGCCTTCAACTCGGCCAACTGCCTCGGCCAGTTCCTTACGTTTGTGCTCTCGCCACCCCTCGTGACGACCGACCTCACACACGCGCTCCCGATTCTCGTGGGCGGCATCGTGACCTTTCTCGGGTTTCTTGTAGCCTTTTTCAAGTTTGACATTCGCATGTTTTCGCTTTAAGTCGCAAATACCATTTATCTATTCGACGATTGTCTAATCCGAGTACAGTGTACAATTGTAG
>NW_008246271.1:0-16098 GCF_000281045.1 Saprolegnia diclina VS20
GTCCACGCAATGCAGAGGCGAGACTCGAAGTGGACATCGTGCCAACGTTGGCACGTCACTGCAAAATTTTCAAAGTCTCAGATTCTGGTGCGAGCTTTTCTTCTTTGGCTTCGACTTTCCAGCCACTATCGCGCGCAAATCTGCAATTTGGTCGCACGAAAATCACCAATTTTCAAAAATCGACAACGCGGTGGTGAAAATATCGCGTTGGGTCATTTCTCTTGCTGTTCGGAGAGCCGCACGATTTGTTACAAATACGCTTCCTGCTCGGCTCTTTTGCGGCTGTGACGTGTCGAGGGCCCGTGGCCATACGTTGCCCAGTCGCAAGATCGCGCGTTACGCTAATAGGTACTGATTCTCCGCCACGTCGTTGAGCTGGAGCACATGTGTCGCGAAGCGTTTGGACCTCTCGTTCCGCAGTGCAATCTGGCGGAATACACACGCATTTACCACGCGATTCACTTTCTCGACGTGAAAAACAGAGGCGCTCCTCGCCCGCGACGCTGAGCTCTCGCTAGGTGGGTGGACAAGAGACCTCAGCGCCGGACGTGGAGCGGTCCACCGACGCGGCGTCTGTTGGTCAAATGTGCAGCCCCACATAAGCTTCGACTTCCAGTGACCAACCGCGAACGTTAGCAATGCCTCCTTCTTATTGGTTTCTTATTGCGCATCTCTTCTTACTCTTCGTACGCGGTATCGTTTGATGGGGACGCCACGTGCTGCGACGCCAGCGACCGATCGCTGTCCGTGGCGGATCGTGTCCATGGCGCCACCCACTCTCGCACCGCCGAGCGCGACGGCTTTGTACCCGCGTCTTGGCCCTTGCATCGCTCTTGATCGAAAGGCTGATGGACTCAACTGCAGATCTTGCGCGGGCGAGCGTCGTGGCCGACCCCATCGACCCGAATGTGATATTTGCGATCGACCAGGTGAGAAACACCAGCAACTGATTTTCACACGCACCAGATGGTGCTCGAGCTCGCAGAAAAAGGCAGGTGGCGCAGTTGGGCATTTGGCAATTGACCATGAACTGGATCGGTCTTGGGGTACACCGCGCTACTAGACCGGACGGACTTCACGCAAGATGTACTAGGAGGAGAGCAAGCTCGCGGCCGCGGCCGCCCACGGCGACGCCGACGTGGTCCTCGCACTGCTGCAAGCCGGTGTGCCGCCGACCGCCAGCAAGCTCGTGCGTCTCGCCCATCCCGCTCTGCACAACTCACGCTACGTGACGCTAGGGCTACTCGGCGCTCTTCAACGCGGCGTGGGGCAACAACATCTCGATCGTCGAAGCGCTTCTCGAGGCCGGCGCGAACCCCGATACGGCGACCTGGGTACGGCGTCCCATCACCCGACCATCATTTCTCATGGTCACTGTGCTAGTTTGGCGTCACGCCGCTGCTGGTTGCTGTCGGAAAAGGCCATACGCGCATCGTGGAGCTTCTCACCGCCGCCAACGCGGACGTCAACACGACCGACGTGGTACGAGGCGCTACGATCTTATCGCATCTCATGTACGATTGTGCGACAGTGGGGTGGCTCGGCCATCTTTCGAGCCGCTGAATGCGGCAACACCGACATGCTCGCGCTGCTCATTGCTGCCAACGCGCACCTGGACGCGCCGGACAAGGTCTGTCACCCACGGCAGATTGGACGATCGCTCACGTTTCACGCTAGCATGGTCGAACGCCACTGCTCGTCGCTGTCCTCCATGGCAACAGTGACGTCGTCAAGCTCTTGGTCGACGCCAACGCCGACTGCAACTACCCCACGCGCGTATGTCGGTCCTTGTTGCAGCGTCGACGGAGTTTATCAAGGGCGTAGGACGGCATGTCGCCACTGATGCTGGCCTTGTCGGCCGGTCAGCTCGCGATCGCACAGCTCTTGATCGACGCCCAAGCAAATGTCCACCAGACCAACCTCGTACGATCGTTTTTCCGATTTTTCAACGTTTTTCTGAAATTTGTTTAGGCCGGCGACTCGGTGCTTTTTCAAGCCGTGCGCTCGGGCAACACGGCGATGGTCGAGCTCGTGGTCGCGGCAGGGGCCAACGTCAACCACGCCAACCGGGTAGCCATTGCGATTGATATCTTGAAACTGTATTGATACTATTTGGACTAGGATGGGATCTCGCCGCTCCTTCTCGCCGCTACGCAAGGCTACTCGGCCATTGTCCGCATCTTGCTGGCCGCCAACGCCCACGTGCACAGCTGCGACCAGGTAATCGCATCCACTGTTTCGAAACAGAATGTGCCTGAAGACGCGATGTAGCATGGCACGTGTCCTCTGCTCGCAGCGGCCCACTTTGGCCACGAAGACATCGTGCAGCAGCTCCTCGAAGCTTCGGCGAGCCCGCATGTGAGCAACAAGGTACTAGCTATTGCGACACGAGCGCCACTCATGATTCAAAATGACTAGCTTGGCGAGTCGCCCGTCTACCTCGCTGCCATGCACGGTCGCTCTCGCATCGTCGCTCTCCTCGTACAGTCGCAAGCCGACGTCAACCAAACAACCAACGTACATCGTTCGCGATTGCTGCGACACGAGGTACTATCTCCTACTATAGCTAGGCTACACGGCACTGCTGCAAGCTGCCGACAAGGGCGACAGTGAGATCGTGCAGCTGCTTTTGGCCCACGGCGCCGACCCGAACCTGTGCACACCGGTGCGCTCCTGAGCTGTCCAACGACCGACGCTCATCAATGTGCTAGCTCGGCGACTCGGCCCTCCTCGCCGCCACCGAAAAGGGCAACGCGCTCATCGTCCAGAGCCTCATGCTTGCTGGCGCGGCCGTGAACCAGTGCAATCATGTAGCATCCTACACTTGTGATTCGACCCCAGCTCATTTCCGCTCTGTAGGTTGGCTCGGCGCTCACGTATGCTTGCTTCCTCGGCCACGCAGAGGTCGCCCACTGCCTCGTCGCGGCCGGCGCCGACGTCAACCTCTGCGATGCTGTACGTTCCCACCCACGTAGTCAGAAGGAAGACTCATATATCGTGCACTTAGCGTGGCAATCGCCCGATCTTGAAGGCCGTCCAGATGGGCCATGTTGATGTGCTGCTCATTCTCTGGAACGCGGGTGCTAGCGTCGACGACGCGCTCCTGGTAGACTGCCCGCATGGTGGCGAAGGAAGCTCACAGAAGAGTGTAGGAGACGCTGGTGCGCGTGGCCAAAGCCCGAGGACACAGTCGTGGGCTTCAGATTCTCGCGCCCGAGGCCGTCGAGGTTGTCGTCAAGTGCTGTGACGAGACGACGCCGCTGGTCGAGTCGGCGGCTCCGCTGGCCGCCATCGCCTAGTGCACCATTTCTTTTAATTATAAACAGGATGTCCTGTGTCGATTTAGTCTTCTATAGTCCATGTACTATAACTTGCAACCAGTCGGTTGACAACCCGACGACATGCATTGCAGCGACACGATATTCACCACTGTCAAGCGTAAAGCACAAAAACCACACACTCAAACTATTTTTCACGTGTGCAATTCACTAGGCGTTTTTCACCACTATCACGTGTGTAACATAAACACACGTAGTTTAACGCACTCCGGCTTCAATTCTCACATGTGGAATTTTCAGAGTGTGAAATGATTTTGCAGCAATTCAGCAAAAATATATGGCGGTCGCCGACTGGGTCGGCCTTGGCGTACGTCGCTCCCGCCTCCGCCGCCGTCGCTCACGCATGGCGCTAGGACGAAGCCAAGCTCGTCGAAGCAGTCGCATGCGGCGGCGTCAGCACGGTCGCCCTTTTGCTGGAGAAAGGCGTGTCCCCCGATGCGTCCAAACGCGTGCGTCCCAACGACTCTGTGCTGCGACGTCATGCCGCCTGCATGCTAGGGCTATTCGGCCTTGTACGTCGCCTTGAAGCGCGAGCAAGCGGCCATCGTCGAGATGCTTCTTACCGCAGGCGCCAATGTCGACAAGGCGGCGTGGGTACAGCCTCATCCCTTGGTGCACTCCTCTGAGGCTTCACGCCTGCGCGGCTAGTATGGAATTACGCCGCTGCTGCTATGTGTGCGCCAGCGCAACGCCAAGTTGGTCGAGCGGTTGGTGGCTGCTGGCGCGGACGTCAACAAGCAAGATACGGTATCTCAGTAGCGAGAGTAGACTTCTGTGGCTTCAACGGGACGCGTAGTGGGGCACGACGCCGCTAGCCCTCGCGGTCGAGGTCAAGAACTACTTCATTGCGCGCACACTGCTGACCGCGGGGGCCGACCCCAATACTTGCGACTCGGTATCGACCCTCTTTTGTTGAGCGTCGATGCGAACGAATAGGTAGCGAGGTCGCAGCGCTGTGTGGCTAGCGGCCAACGCCGGCCTCGACTCGATTCTGCGCCAGCTCTTGGCTGCTGGCGGCGACGTGCATCTCGCCACGAAGGTACCGTATGGGCATCGCTGCTCATTTGCTATTGAATGGCTAGCTTGGAACATCCCCGCTCATGGCGGCCGTGTCGGCCAAGCATTATAACACCGTCAGCGTCCTCATCAAAGCGGATGTCAATGTCAATCAGCAGGATGCGGTGCGATCTCCAATCGAACCTCAATCTCAATGTTAAAGTGTGCAGATGGGACGTACGGCGCTTTTCATGGCCGTACTGGCGGAACACAGCGTGCTCGTCACCGCGCTTGTCTCGGCCCGCGCCGATGTCAACCTTGCGGACAAGGTTATACACCTTAGCTGCATGAAACTCATGGTAGTGTTATATCTGCGTAGGAGGGATTCACGCCCCTGCACGCGGCTACGACGGTCAAAAATTGCTATTCGATCGCAAAACTGCTGCTCGCAGCGGGTGCTGACATCAACCTCACCACGAATGAGGTGTGTTGATTTCAATAACCTCGGCCTTCGGCATCGAACCCTGGACTAGGTGGGCCAGTCGGCGCTTCTGATGGCAGCCAAAGGCAACCAAACAGCGCTCATCCAGCTCTTCGTCAACTCCGACGCCATGCTCGACAGCAAGGATAAGGTAGCCAAAGTTGGTCTTCGAGAGGCGCTCACATCGTCGTAGCTGGAAGTGTTTCCGCTCTTTGCAGCGACCAAGCACCGCAACACCGCGATGGTCGAGCTTCTTTTGGCCAAAGGGGCCAACCCGAACCACACCATGATCGTACATTGTGTGTCTCGTACCACATCCATCACTAGATATGTTTTTGACTAGAACGACGTGTCGCCTCTGTACTATGCAGCGTACTACGGCTATAGCGATGTCGTGCGGCAGCTCACGGCGGCCGGCGCGAATCCCAACACGGCGACCGCTGTAGGACTCTATCAAGTTGATATTTTTGCATCATATGCGTGCAGGCACACGATACGCCGCTGTTGGCGGCGGCGCGGCACGGACACACACTCACGGTGGACTATCTACTGCAAGCCAACGCTGCTGTCAACTGTTATAACGCGGTAACAGATTGTCACGCAGACGATGACCGTTGATATAACTACATTGACTAGAGCGGTATGACGGCGTTGATGTTTGCAGCCCGAGGCGGCCATACGGACATTGTCAAGCTGCTGCTCTCGGCCAATGCCGCTGTCTACAAGCACGACGTCGTATGTCCCTCGCACACTACGTTTGCTAAAACTTATTTGCTCTGTAGTACGCCGAGTCGGCGCTCTTGAAAGCGACGCGGAAGGGACACGCCGAAATCGCTAGCCTCTTGGCGGCTGCAGAAGCCGGTTGCGTCGAGGCCGTACCGACTATCAACTGTTTGTATCAACTTCTCAAGCCCCGCGTAGGCCTCGACCGAACCAGAAACTGGAGACTTTGCGCCGAGTAAAACGTTGCACGTGCAATGCCGCTTGCTGCATTGGATGACGCACATTGCGATAACTGTGGTAAATCGCTACTAATATACTAGTAGTTGATAGCACTTTGGCTGGAGAACAGAATTTCAGCGACTTCTGCAAGCATCGCCACCCAACCGGTTTATAGGTCGCTCCAAGATGCCAGTTGATGGCTGCTCTGCTGCCAACACGCCGCCGTCGCAGAACAAGCGCAAATAAACAGTGGATGTTTCGGGTACATGGTGTAGCTCCTCACTCGCATCACCTCGTGCGCGAATAGCACGGGAGTTTGGCAGTTGAGAATCACACCTTCTTTTGTCCCAGCTCGTGTGCTGTTGTCCGAACTTTGTCTGTTGAGGCATGACAAGAAGGGACAGAATTTTGAGCGCAGCGCGATCTTGCAGCTCCTCCTTCTTCCAAGGTTGCCGGTATCGTAGATCGACACGGACCAGTCGTTCAGAAGGGGCAAGGCCCGGACGCTGGGTAGCTCGACTGGGTACTCGGAGAATTCCGGCTCCTCCCATGGTTTTGGCTTGCAACACAATACACAGCAGCACGGCGTCTCGACACTCGACACTGCGTCCACAGCTTCTGTCTGCTGGCACCTCGCCACTCTACAGTCCGTACAGTACTGTAGCTGTCGGAGACAGCATCGCGATCTGACGCGAGATGACCTTTTCTCAAGCTTGGTCAAAGTGCAACGTGGGGCCACCAGGAAATTTCACGAGCATCTCACCGGCCCCGTTCTTTGCACATACTGCGCATGCTACCAACGCGCGACCCGCAAGCCAGCGTCGGCGCGCCAGCGTGACTCGCGCCGCCCTCCGGGGTGGCTGGTCCAAACTCATTTATTTCAAATTTTAAGACCAACCCGACGCGCTGTCGACGCCATCGACGCAGCAAGGACGATGCACGGCGGACCAGGTATGAGGATGAGTACGAGTGCTGCCGGTTGTGCAGCGGCAGCTTGTGGCAGCTCCTGATCACAGTCTGGACTTTAACGCGTGTGCGTTAAATGTGTTTAATCATCAAACCATCATTCTGCATGTCCCAAACACCCATTTGCGAATTTGCGTGGCATGGCGATTGCCGACCTCTTTGGGCTTGGGGTATGGCAACCACCCGAGATGCATCGGTGCGACGCGAGCGTAGGACGAGAGCAAGCTCGCGAAAGCGGCTGGCCACGGTGACGCCGCCACGGTCTCGGCGCTGCTCAAGCAAGGCGTGAGTCCCAACGCCACCAAGCTCGTACGTCGTCGTCGCAGCGCTTGCGATCTTGTCGGCTCAAAATATGTATCTTTGCTAGGGCTACCCCGCGCTCTTCAGCGCCGCATGGGGCAACAGTCTCGCGATCGTCGAGATGCTCGTCGAAGCCGGCGCCAACGTCAACCAGCGCGCCTGGGTACGGCAGCCAACGGCTCTCGCCATCGCCTGATGCACGCTTCCTGCTACGTAGTTTGGCACGACGCCGCTTCTCGTGGCCACTGGCAAAGGCCACGTACGCATTGTCCAAGTTCTTATTGCGGCCAACGCCTTTCTCAATAAGCGCGACAAGGTGCGATTCGGACGGTATTTTTGGCGTAACCATACCTGGCACTGTTAGTGGGGCGGCACGGCGCTCTTCCTCGCGGCCGAGCGCGGCAGCCTCGAGATGACGTCGCTGCTTATCGCGGCCAATGCCAATCTCAACAAATCCGACCACGTAGATTTGAGTTGAAGTTGGAGTTGAACGATGATCGTGTTGTCTAGTATGGCCGGTCGCCGACGTTGATTGCGGCGCAGCACGGACACACGGACGTCGTCGACGCGCTCGTCAATGCCCACGCCGACTACGACAAGCCCAACCGAGTACGCACACTATCTCTATTGAAAGATATATAGATTGATACATCTTATCGTAGCACGGCGAGTCGCCGCTCATGGTGGCCGCGCTGGCCAACCACGTCGACACGGTAGTGCTCTTGCTCAACACGGGCGCGGACGTCAACCAATGCAACCGGGTACGCATGACAATAGTGTCGTCGAACGAGGTCGCATGCTGGCACTAGCACGGCGAGTCGATTCTGCTGCAAGCCGCTGGGAAAGGCCATCTCGTGGTCGTGGACCTCTTGCTGCGTGTCGGCGCCGCCATCGACACGCGCAGTCTTGTACGTGATCTGGTTGGATCTCGGTGACGACGTCGCATCATGCGGTTAGAACGGCAGCTCGGCGCTTTTGGTGGCGATCGCGGAGGGCCATGTCGATGTCGTTCACCTCCTCGTGGACGCCGGCGCCGACGTCAACCAGTGCGACCAGGTTTGAATCAACCGAATGGAGCTGTACAACAACGTGATCGTAGAACGGCATGTCTCCGCTGCTGCTGGCCACGTACCATGGGCAGCTTGAACTGGCCCTCGCCCTCATCAACGCCAGTGCCGACCCGCACAAGACCAACAACGTACGTTGCACTCGGTCGGTTTGCAGCTTGGACGCGTTATTTGCTTAGCTGGGCTCGTTTCCGCTGCTGGCTGCCGTGTCCCAGGGCCACCACGGACTCGTCGACCTCTTGTTACACTCGCCCGTCAACGTCAACCAAGCCACAACCGTATGCTCCGTCGATTTGGCTCCCAAGGCTCAAGATCTATCTTGTAGGCAGGACACACGCCGCTCATGCGTGCTGCCGACCTCGGCCACCTCGCGATTGTGCAGCTGCTAGTTGCCGCCGACGCCGACACCAACTTGGAGAGCTTGGTGCGTGCATTGGACGCGATCGACAACAAACCTCGTTCTATCTCATAGACGGGCGACACGGCGCTCATTTTTGCAGCCTTCCGCGGCCAGTTTGAAATGGCCCAGCACCTCGTGGCGGCCCAAGCCAACATCAACCACTGCAACAAGGTAGCTCGAACCAACTATAAATTGTCGTATCTCACATGCAACTAGGTGGGCGTGTCGGCCGTGAGCCTCGCGGCCGCTGGTGGTCATGTCAACATTGTCCATTTGCTCATTGCAGCAAACGCCGATATCAACAAGTGCGACTGCGTACGTCCCCAACCCCCACTAGTAAGGCAGATTGACTAACGGTGGCTGCTTGCAGAGGGGCGAGACGCCGATCTTTAAGGCTGCCAGGAATGGCCACGCGCAGGTTGTCGAGCTCCTGTTCATGGCGGGAGCTCAGATCCATCAGCCAGACGAGGTACTTCACACAACTATGGGCGACGCGGGGGTTGACGCGGGGTAGGTGAATCCGCTGGCTGTGGCGCGGCGACGGGGCCACCGTCATATTGTACAGCTGCTGGAGGTGACGCCGATGGCCATTCCTCTCGTATCAATCACATTGCCGACCGAGTCGACGCCGCTCGCTGTCTAGCGACCAAGTATGTTAATTTAAGCGTGTTGTGTTTAAACGCCTGCGTTAAACGACCGCTGACAGGATGAGTTGTTGCTCATGGGTTGTGGGGATTGCAATCTGGTTCGCTGATCGCGGTCGACGAGCCAAAGCGCACCCAACGAGCGCGGGCTTGCCGGCGCCAACTGCATGATCGTCTTGACTCTTTGCTGGCGACTGCGATGTAGCTACTCGGTGAACCCCGATTCGCACCCAGAGCACACTCGAGTCGCGAAAGCACTTGGTAAACTGCCACGTTGATATCCTGAACCCTGAATATAAAAATACAAAATTGCAATTATCTCAATTTTCGAGACTTTCCGGTCGCGTCAACCATGTTGCACGCAGGTTCTTGGGAACTCTGCGCTTATGTTTATCGTTGGTACGAGTGCTATAAGTATAAATGGTAGCACCAACGCACTCCATCGCATCGTCCTTGGCACGAGGCAGCAGACTGGACCGCCGACAGGCGGGAATTGTTGGATTTTTCCGATTTTCTCGAAATATCTTGCTCGCTCGACGTGATTGGCTAAAACAGACCAATCCAACGCAGGGTGCGTTTGGTCTAGCCAATCAACAGGCGGTGCTTCAAGTTGCCATCAGCTTTCAGCGCTGAATTACGTGTCTTTGGGTCGTCCATGGACAAGACGCTAAGATCTGGTTCCACGGCCGCCATCGTGCCACTCGGTACCCGGTATTGAAGACGCTGGCGACGTGTGCGTGCGACTGTACCCGATCAAAGGTACAGTCCTCCACGGCCCGTCCCACGACCAAGTGCCCAGCGTCCATCACTGGCGCGCCGCGTCACTTGCACCCATGAGAAAGGTGCAGTTGCACTTGTACGTCACCGGCGCAGGTCATTTCCAAACACTTGCTGCCACCAAACATGGGCGTGCGCGACTGGTTTGGCCTCGGGGTGCGCACAGCCGCATTCACCGACCGACTCATGCCCTATAGGACGAGAGCAAGCTCGCGCAAGCGGCCGGCGCCGGCGACCTCTCGCTCGTGACGTCGCTCCTCGCGACAGGTGTGAACGCCAACGGCATTTGCCTCGTACGAGCACTTCTTCCACGCAGCGCTCAGCGACTGGCGGTGTAGGGCGTACCAGCGCTGTACAAGGCAGTCGTCGCCAATCACGCTGCGATCGCCCGGCTTCTCGTTGAAGCAGGCGCGAACCCGGATTCGCCGACGTGGGTGCGTCCTGTCGCGCGCGTCGACTTTGCGCTTACCAAATTGCGTAGACCAAAGCAGTCCCTTTGGTAGCCGCCGTCATCCGTGGCCACACGAGCTGCGCCGCGCTACTCATCGAAGCTGGCGCGAGTCTTGATGTGCTCGATCGGGTAACTCCGTCCACACCGATCGTCTCGTTTGAATGTATGTCATTTCGTAGCGTGGCGACTCGCCGCTGTACATTGCTGCTGACGGCGGCTACGCCGACATTGTGCGACTTCTTGTTTTGGGACACGCCAACGTCAACCTCTGCAACGCGGTAGCCAGCGATCGAGTCTCTCCATTCGCTTACGTGGGAGCGTAGACGGGGCAGTCGCCGCTCTTTACTGCGGCCTTGCACGGCTACACGGCGATCGTTCAAGATCTATTGGCGGCCGACGCCAACTACGACTGCGCCAACCAGGTAGCGCTCTAAGTCTTATGCTCGTACTTATAACAGCCATGTAGCTAGGGCAGACACCGCTGCTGGCGGCAGCGATGGCCGGGCGGAAGGAGGTTGTTGCACTGCTACTCTTGGCTGGCGCCAAGATCGACCACTGCAACGACGTACGCTGGCCATCGCGTCGTCGCACTCGCCGAGCCGTTGTCTTATGATTAGTTTGGGCACTCGGCTGTGTTTCTCGCCGTGTACAAGGGCCATGTCGATGTGGTCGCCCAACTTGTGGCCGCCAGTGCCAACGTCAACCTCGCCAACGACGTACGTTGTCCTGTGCTTTGCAGACCAGAAACGGCGGATCCTTAAGTACGGGGCCTTCTATAGGAAGGCTGCACGCCGCTCTTCATTGCCGCCAAGCGCGGGCTGCGCGACGCCGTCAAGCTGCTGCTGGACGCGGGGGCGAGTACGCACCTCAGCGACAAGGTGGCAGAGATCGTGCTGCGAACATTCTTTTGGTGCTAACAGCAAGTGGCGTAGAGTCAAAATACTCCGCTGCTCATGGCGGCCAACGGCGGGTACACGGAGATCGTCTCGCTCTTGATCGCGGCCAAGGCCGACGTCAACCAGCCCAATCAGGTTGATGTTGAATAATGCTAGGGCTAGGGTTCTCATTTCAACGGTAGAGCAAGGATACCCCGCTGATTTGGGCCGCCGACCGGGGCCACGCCCCCGTCGTGCAGTGTCTCTTGGCCGCCAAGGTGAACGCCAACCATTGCAACACGGTTCGTACTTCTATAGTGAGCCTACGCGCATACAGAATGGCCCTAGGCAGGTCGGTCGGCACTGCTGGTCGCTGCGCGGGGTGGCCACGTCCCCGTGGTGGAGCTGCTTCTCGTCGTGACAGCTGACATCAACAAAGCCGATATCGTGCGCCAAATATCGATGTATTCGCGACGAAACCAAACGCTATAGAACGGAGAAACGGCCATCTACACCGCTGCCCGACGGGGCCACGTTGCTGTTGTCAAGCTGCTCGTGGCCGCCGGCGCCAACACGCACCTCCCCGACAAGGTACGATTCGTTAATTCCTAGCCCATGTACGAAAATATTGTAGGTGAATCCGCTGACGATTGCGCGTCAGAACGGCCACCACACGACGGTGCGCGCCCTTCTCACAGCTCAGAAAGTATAGCTGAATCAAATGAGCGCACACTCACACCAGAGCCTAGGCGCAACTGAGTGCGCTCAAACCGCCCGTACTGTGCTTGGTCAAGCTCGGTCGCGGCCGGTACGGGGACGTGTGGAAGAGCTCGTACCTCGGCCACACGGTCGCCATCAAGACCATGTACCCGAGTAACGACGCCGCCTTTCTCAGTACTTTGGACCGCGCGCAGCAGTAGGTTTCTTCGATGTTTGGCAGCGCCTCACTGAGAGGTGTAGGCTCGACTGTCCACACCTTGCGCGGTATCACGGCATCGTTCACTCGGCAAACGGCACACACCGCGTCGCGATCGAGTACGTTGATGGCGGCAGCGTTCGCGACTACCTCGTCAAGCTCCAGCGACGCGAGCGCACGTCCACCTCGACAGTTGCCGTGGCGGTCGCCGCAGCACGAGGCCTTGCCGCCTTGCACACCGCTGGTCTCGAGCACGGTCGCTTCACAGCATCCAACATTTTTCTCTCGACGACGGCGGTGGCCAAGCTCACCGACTACTGCTTGGACGACGCTTCCCTCTGGGCGCGCACGTCGGCGCCCGAAGTCCTCGCCGGCAGTAGCCCGACGTCGGCGGCGGATATCTACGCTTTCGGGCTTTTCTTGGTGGAGATGGAGACGCGCCAAGCGCCGTTTCCAGAGCTGCATGACATCGACGTCATGGCGGGCGTCAAGCAAGGTACATTGCAGCCCCAATGCTCTGCGTCCTGCGCCCCATGGTACCGCAACCTCGTGCTAGCGTGCGTGCAAATAGACCCTAAACGCCGACCGACCGCCGCCGATGTCCTTCAGTGTCTAGAGTCCAATGCCAAGTTAGCAATGTAATCGATAGACATGCTTTGTTGGCGCAAACGCCGTATGAAGGCCGCGACTCGGACTGTGCACACACCAAGAAGGAACGCGGCGCTTCCTGAACCATGTGTTAGAGCGTACGAACTCAAGCGCCCTTGACTCGAGTTGACGCAAACAAACAGCTAGGAAAACGAAAACTACGCGGGTTTAGGGTTTGTATGAAGACGTCTGCAGACTTCAACCTCGACTATCGTGGTGCTTTCTACCCTTATTCATTGCCAGGCCCAAGCCCCTCTAGAGTCTAGCACCACGAGACAAGTACTCCACGTTTGGGTGTCATCTTCACTGATCAATCAGATGCCAAATGACACGCTTTCCGAAGATCTGGCGAGTGTTGATCCACCGGCTATCCTCCAAACCGGTTGCGTTGTCGCTTCAACCGAGGTGTGCGAAACCGGTTTGCACTTGACAATCGTGGAGCCTTGATGCCCAAAATCCCGTCCGCGCCCGCGAAGCCGCAGCAATGCGAAAGCAACGGCGTACGGTACGACAAGATCTTAGTCGCGTAGCTACGTATGATGCGCCTCGAGGATGGCGCAAATGTCTTGGATCGACGGGCGCGCCGACGGCTCTTGGTGCAAGCAGGTCTCGACGAGCTCTCGGAACCACAGATCGCAGCGCGGGCTCAGCTCGGGGCGCAGCCAGCCGTTCTTGATGGCGACCATGACCTCCCAGAGGTCCATCGTCAGCGTCGCGTACGGGGCCGCGCGCGTCTCGAGCTCGACGAGGACGATGCCGAGGGCGTAGACGTCGGCGGCCGGCGACGCCTCGTGGCCCAAGAGGACCTCGGGCGCCGTCCAGCACAGCGTGTTCTCGACCGGGTTAGTCACGTGGAGCTGCTGCGGGAGGCCGTAGCCCGCGAGCTTGGCGACACTCGGCGTCATGGCCGGCAGCAAGACGTTGGTGCTCTTCAAGGCGCCGTGCACAATCTCCCGTTCGTGGAGGTAGCGCAACCCCTTAGCCATCGAGATCGCGATCGGCAGCAGACTGGCAAAGGTCGCGCTCTTGTGCGTGTCGAGGTAGTGGCGCAGATGGCCGCCGTCGACGTACTCCATGACGAGCAGCGGCGGCTCCAGCGGCGGCAGCTTGAGATAGCGCAGTCGCACGAGGTTGATGCAGTCGAGTCTACGCCCCATCACATGTATTGTATCCTTCCTCCTACACCAAGCATTGCCTACTTGGTCAGCGCAGCGACGGCAGTTGCCAATGACGTGGTCGACTCGCCATGATGCACAAACACCGACTTGACCGCAACTTGTTCGCTGCGAAAGGTGCTGCGGTAGACAAAGCCTTGGTGGCCGCGGCCGAGAATTTGAAGACGCGGCAGCTCGTTGGCCTAGACGTGTGATGAGACTTGTGGCAGTAATAGAGCGGAGGACCATGGCCGTCGCTTCCGAGAGCATTTGAAGAATGTCGTCGTGCCCGTGGTTGCGGGCCACCGTGAACGGATCAAACTAATCAATGTGCTTGTCAAGTAAAGGTACTAGAACTGACGTACGAGGCGCGAGGGCGATAGAGAGGCGCCGGCGAGAAGCAGCTGCCGCACAATCTCGCTGTGGCCCTTGGCGATGGCTACGACGAGCGCCGACACGCCATTCTACCAAGAACGTCACGGGACGCTCGGCGGTAACCACGCTCGTACCTAGTGGCGTGGTGGGCGTTGTCGGTGTTGAAGATGGGAAGACAAGGGTAGTACCTTGTTTTGTTTGTTGAGGTCTGCCTTGGCCGATAGCAGGCGTGTGACTTCCGGTATATGGCCGCCCCGGGCAGCGACGAAGAGCGAAGACTCGCCAAACTACGTAGCACGTCGACTCTTGGCAGACATTGCAGGCACACCTAAGGGTCGAGTTGGCTAGAAAGGGCGTTGTAGTCGTTGCTATACCTTATCGAGTTGGTTGACGCTGGCGCCGGCGTCCAATAAGAAACTCAGAACTGCGAGGTGGCCATACTCGGCAGCCAGTAGCAGCGCTGTCTTTCCTTTCTAGTCATCGTCGAGATTGCGACTTCGACTAACAACGACTAACTAGAATACCACGTCGGTCGAGTCGATCGGGACACCGAATGCGATCAGGCGGCGTACGATGGTTTCGTGGCCAGCGGCGGCGGCGGCCAGCAAGGCTTCGGCGTCCTCCTGCACCAACAGGATACATACAATTGCGATAGTTCAATAGAGTACCTGCGTCGAAAGCGCATGCGTCGCAAGGAAGCACTCGAGGACGGCGTCGTGACCGTTGGCTGCCGCAACAGCCATGGAGTCTGTCTAGCAACACTCAACATGAGCGACCAAGTCGTCGCAGTTCATACAACGTACCAAAGACTGCTTCGACTCTTGAACGCGAGGCAGGAGAAGCGCCACGACGTCGCCATGTCCCCGCTCTGCCGCCACGTACAGCGCCGACCGTCCTTTCTAGAGGACGGTGTTGCAAGCACTCTCGAGGTCGTCTTCGTACCGGCGACGTGAGGGTGACGTTGGCGCCAGCGCACAGAAGGAGCTCGACGATGCCGGCATCCCCCGCGGCAGTTGCCAGAACCAGCGGTGGGACCTGTGACTAGACCCAGGGCTAGGACGATAGATGACGCTGGGCACCGTACCTTGTCGCTGGCATCGGGAGCTGCACCAGCGTCCAGAAGAAGCTCAACGATCGCAGCATGGCACTTGCGAATGGCAGCGACGAGCGGCGGTCGGCCAAACTAATGCGAGCGCTTGCGAACCGACGACGAAGGATGCTGGGTTCGTACCCAGGTGCGCGCGTTGGCGTCGGCGCCAGCCTCGAGCAGCAACGCCACCATGGCAGTGTTCTCCGTAGAAGTTGCCAGGTAGAGCGCGTTGCAGCCCTAGCGCACGTCAACAGCGGCCAGCAGCAATCTAGCGGCAGACCTGGCGGACGCTGTTGGGGCTCACGCCGTGGTCGAGGAGCCGCTGTACGTAGCTCTTGTCGCCGGCAAAGGACGCGCACGCGAGGTCGCTCTCTGCCTATTACGATAAACTAGTATCGTAGCGTGGGCAGAGGAAGGTAGTACGCCGAGGCCAACCCAGTCCAAGACGCCCATGAACAGAAGATTGCCACACTGGCAGTCACCTGCCTTAGCACTGTGCAAAGTTCGATTCCGCACTTTACCGGTACAATTGGGTGTCGTTTGATCGCAAGAGCTCGGGCAAGCGACCATCGCTGACTCAACACGAAGCGCTGCGATGCTACCAAAGCCCTAGCTACTACTCTGCATCGAGGGCAAAGCTAGAATTGGATTGAGTGTTTACCCTCCTACATGCAATGA
>NW_008246271.1:18187-19355 GCF_000281045.1 Saprolegnia diclina VS20
CCGAGGAGCGCCGCGCGTGGTCGATAGCTCGCGCGGATTGGTGTCGCCGGCGGCAACGACGACGGCAGCGACACGCGGCGCTGCGGTTGCGCGATGACAGGCGGTGACTTCAACGACGGCGGCAGCGAGGATCGGCGGTGCGTGTCGATGCGATGGCTCGGCGCCAAAGCGGGCGGTGGCACCGAGGCATCCTTGGACGAGAGGATCCGCATGAGATGGTCGCGTTCCGCTTCGAGCTCCGCGATGCGAGCGTGAGCGTGTTGGCGCGCTTCGTTCGCTTCGCCGAGTCGCTGCAAGAGCATCGCGTTGTTTTCGAGAGCTGTGTGGAGTATCTCTCGCAAGGACCCTTCGTGCGACGACATGTCCAGGACGAGAGCGTCGTGGGGCGTCTTGCGCGGCGGCGAGGCGACGATGAGCTCCATCGGCAGCGAGAGCGTTCCGCCAAGCATGGCCTCGAACGGGACAAGCACCGAGCCCGCGACGCGACTCGACGTGGCCAAGGGCGGACGCACAATGTCGTAGACGAGGCCCTCGTACAAAGCAATCGCGCGCGTGAGCAGTCGGCGCAAGCGATCGACGCAGTTGGGAACTGTCGCGAGCACCTCGAAGACGTTGAGGAGGAGGTTGCCGCCAAAGAGGATCTCGTCGTCAGAGCACACGTCGTCCGTGACCAAGTGATGCGAAGACACGATGACGCTGGTGTGGAACGTCGATGGCGACGCGAACGAGACGCGGACGATGTGGTTGCCGAGGCCAGCAGGAATGCAGACGGCCACGCGCACCTTGCCGTCCGTCGAGACGAGAATGCCAAAGTCTCCGTGACGCTCCAAGCGCGCCGGGAAGGTCGTGGGCTTGGCGAGAACCCGCCACGCTGCCGCAGTCGCGACGAGCGCCGACGTCGCGTCCGGGTTCGCCGCGACCATCGTCATTGCGTGGGCGAGGACCGTGTCCTCTCGGAGACCCAAGAAGAGAAACAGGCTCAGTGTCTCGGCGTTGCGAGCATTCGGATCAATGCCGACGGTCTGGGCGAGCGCGGCCGTCGAGAGCTGCGCCAGCTGCAGGTCGTCGACCACCTTGAGCGCGACGAGACTTGTGAGCACCATGGAGCAAATCCGAAAGTGAGAGCATCGGGGCTTGCTGCGTCGGTGCGGTTTCATCAGCCGCGCAG
>NW_008246272.1:0-12205 GCF_000281045.1 Saprolegnia diclina VS20
AGCGCCGGGCGCACCGTGTTGGCCGTCGTGTGGCAGGCACCCGAGACCATCCCGTCGGCCAGACCCATCTCCACCATGAGCGTACCATAGCACGTCTACACATAGCAGTACGGTGAGCCAAACAGTCCGAGACGACGCCAGGTGCACACCGCTTCCGCAGCCGACTCGCGAGCCACTTCACGCGAGACGCCCTTGATCTTGCGCTTCTCGTAGAAACGATCGGCATACATATCGAGGTCGGCAGACTTGGACGGGTCCACGATGGACGCCGCCGACAAGTCGAGTCGGAGCGTCTTGGCGCGCGCCGCGATCGAGTCGACGTCACCGAGGATCGTGATCTTGGCAATGTCGCGCCGGAGGACTTCATCAGCGGCTTGGAGAATACGGTCGTCTTCGCCTTCGGTGAGCACAATGTGCTGCTGCACCGCGCGCGCCTTGGAGAAGAGAAAGTGCTTGAACTGCTTGGGCGTGCGCTTCGTGCTCATTTCCTTCGAGACGCCGCCGACGACCGAGTCGCGCGCGACATACTTGTCAAACCTATCGCCAAGTATTAAATACACTGTGTCCGATCGGCATGATGATAACGTACAGAATGTACGACTGCTGGATCTTGGTCCGGCTCGTGGGCAGAATATCGCACGTGACGCGGCTGAGCGCATTCGCCGTCTTGTACGAGTCACCCTCGACCGTATAAATCGGGATTGTCGCATTGTCGATCTTGGCCACTAAAAAAGCAAATTTTGTGATTTGCCATCGCCACATTTGGTTGCGAAATATCCTACTGCCGTCGAGAATGTCCTTGACGTGGTCCTGGGGAAACTTGCCGTTGGTCAAAATCACTGCCGCGACGTTCGGGAGCGCACCCGAGAGCTTACTCACAAGCAGACCCAGCATGACGTCTACATGCGTCATGTGAGATGCCGATATCGACGCAAGGGTACGTACCCGTGCGGTCGGCCGATACAATGACAAGGAGACCGTCCTCGTGCTTCTTCATGTGCCCAAAGAGGTCTTTGAGGTCGCTTGTTCCGACAAAGCCGTCGGTGACGACGACGCTGTTGGGCGACGGCGGGCCGTAGAGCTGCGTCGCGTGGAGCTGGTCCACGACCTCGTTCAGGCGCTTGGACGCAAGGATCGAGTCGAGGGGGAGCGCGCCATGGAAGGTGTTTGCCTCGCCCTTCTGGGCCAAGATGGCCTGCACGCGATTCCGAATGTCGATTGGGTCTTTCGTGTGCACGCGGTTGGCGATGGAGCCCACGTACGTCAGCCCAGCGTCTTGGACCGCGTCCTTGGCAAGAAGCACACGCGTCACGATCGTGTCGACGAGCTTCTGCGTGCGCTCGTCCTCGGAGAGGTTCTCGTCGACCTCGGCATCTGCGAGGTCGCTCGTCAGAAGCACGGGCGCACCAAGCGTCTTGGCCAGCTCCACGTTGATGTCCCACGCCAGCTCGGGCGCCGACTCGAACATGGCGCCTTCGATGACGACAAAGTCGTGCTTGGCGCGAAGGGCTTCAAACTTGGAGATGATCGTATCGGTGACCGAGTCGAGGTCGCCCTTGAGTCGGGCTTGGACCACATCGTCGTTGTAGAGACCGACGAGCTGGTCCTTCTCCTCCGGGAGCTTGAACTCGGACTTCATGACCTCGACGTGGTGGTCGGACACGCGCGGGTTCTTGTTGGGCGCGATCGGTCGGAAGTAGCCCACGGACGGGTACTTGACCGAGAGCGTGTTCATGAGGCCGAGGAGCACGGGCGACTGGTGCGGCGTCGTGTCGTTGGACATGACAAAGACGCGGTCGTTGGCGTGGGGTGCTACACATACAGCCGTCAACCTACCTCCTAGATCTCCATGCGCCTACCATCCGAGAAGAGGCGGCTCGTGGCAGCGCGCGCGAGGAGCGCGGACCGGCGCGTCGGTAGCAAGTGGCGGCTCGCGCGGAGCATGCTGACAATCTGAAAATGACGCTGGATCGCATTTCTGTGTCATTTGCGTCTAGCTTTCGGACATATCCTACCTGAATCCCATAAGTCCGATTTGTAGAGGTTGAGATTCGGCAACGGTTCGAAAACAGGCAACCGGCAACGGTGCGTGTTTTTGCGCAGCGGGTATTTTTATCCCCGAACGAATCTGAATAAAATTCACTGGATTTATCCTGACTGGAGATTTGTAAGGGCACCTCGGAATTACGATTAAATACAGTAGAAAGGCTCCCGTTTTCTGGGCGTCGTGGGCGCTTATCCGGACAAAGATCCGCTTTTCTGACGCACCGGCCGTGGATGTCCCAAGGCGATGTGTTCCACCAATGAGGCGCAGTCATTCTCGTACTTGCCGCCGCTCGAGCACGCGCCGCCGGCCTGTCGCACTCCGTGTCCTCTCTAACGAACTCGGTCTCCTTCACTGCGCGACGCTTGCCATTATATCGCAATCAGTTCATATTGCACTTTGAAACACGATGGACAAGCTCACCAAGATCCTCGTCCTCAACGCGGGCAGCTCGACGCTCAAGTACAAGCTCTTTGCTGCGTCGCGCGCCGTGGCCAAGTCGCACCTCTCGCTCGCGCCCATGATCTCGGGCATGGTCGAGATTGGCGAGGTCTCCAAGGTTACGCACAAGACGCACGGTGAGAACCCCAAGAAGATGGAGCTCCCGGACGCCAAGCTCGACGACCACAAGACTGCGCTCTCGCTCGTCATTGACCTCCTTTGCGACCCGAGCTTTGGCGGCCTCGCCCACAAGAGCGACATCAACGCCATCGGCCACCGCGTCGTGCACGGCGGCGAACGCTTCTCGGACGCGTCGCTCATCACACCTGTACACTTCATGCCCTCCTAGCTCCACTGAGATCTTGTAAATAGGGTATCATGGGCGCGCTGGAAGAGAGCATTGCGCTCGCACCGCTGCACAACCCGGCCAACATCCTCGGTATCCAAGTCGCGACCGAGCTCCTCGGCGATGCCTGCCCGCAGGTCGCTGTGTTTGACACGGCGTTCCACGCGACAATGCCGCCGTCGGCCTTTCTGTACGGCCTTCCGTACAACCTGTACAAGGAGCACGGCGTCCGGCGGTACGGCTTCCACGGCACGAGCCACAGCTACGTCGCGGCGCAGGCGGCCAAGCACCTCAACAAGCCGCTAAGCGAGTGCAACTTTATCACGTGCCACCTCGGAAACGGTGCGAGTGTCACGGCCATCAAGAACGGCCAGAGCATTGACACGAGCATGGGCTTGACGCCGCTCGAGGGGCTTGTAATGGGCACGCGGTCCGGCGACATTGACCCGGCGATCCCGACATTTCTCCACAACCACGTGGGCATGAGCTACGCCGAGATCGACACGATGCTCAACAAGAAGAGCGGGCTCCTCGGGCTCTCGGGCGACGCCGACATTCGCGTGCTCCAAGACCGGTTCCGCGCCGGCGACGCCCACGCAGACCTGACGCTCGACGTGTTTGCCCACCGCGTGCGCAAGTACATTGGCGCGTACCTCGTGCAGCTGTCGCCGCGCCTCGACGGCATCATCTTTACGGGCGGCATTGGCGAGAATTCGTGGATCCTCCGCAACAAAATCCTCAAGGATCTCGCCCACGTCGGCGTCGTCGTCGACAAGAGCCGCAACGAAGTCGACCTCAACACCAACGTCCTCGAAGTCCACGCCGATACGAGCAGCGTCCCGATCCTCGTCGTGCAAACGGACGAAGAAAAGAGCATTGCGGCCCAGACGTACCGCATCGTGCAGGAATAAGCCGACAATAATGTCATCAACTACAAACACACATTGTCATTATACTATGTTCAGACGTCGCCACGCCGCGTGTGCAAGCATCTCGTCCAGCTTTTCATTGCTCCGACGACGCACTCAATAATCGGTCCCGCAAAGTGGCCGTTGACGAAGCACGGCCGCTCAATTGTGTCGTCACGAGGGTTAGGGGTCCAACGGATGCGCGTCGAGGTATAGGTCCTGCAGACAAGAAAACCGACGTGGACCCAGACGTAGACGCAAACGTAGACCCAGACGTAGACCTGTGGAGTGGGTCGGCTGATAGTCGACGGCGCCGAGCAATCGGGGAGCGGCTGCAACCAAGTGAAGTTCGCTAGACACAAGGATATGCAAAGGAATCTCAACCGTGAACCCACGGACGCCCTTGGATGTCGCGTCACACTTCTCCGGATGACGTAGACTGGAGACCACAAGCTTTTTCCGCGTGTCGGCACGGCTTCTGCAAGGCGTGCATCGGTCGACGCCAACGATTGGCCGGGCTCTCGACCAGCTTTGGGACAGCTGTTTCCGACTGGCCACTCATTCGCCGCCGCCGCGCGCCATCACGCGCCACACGCAAGCGCGGCGTGCCGTGCTGCGTAGAGCCCGTCCAAGGCGCGTTGCCTCGCACGCGACGCCGTGCGCCAGCTCTGTCGGAACCACCGCGCCACTTGGGACAGCCGTGGGATATGCAGTGAGTCACGATGGTGGCATAAATCCAGCCACGCGTGTCGCGTCCATGCTTCCGCAGCGTCATCGCCAGAGGTCTGTGGGTCGGGTTCGACGAGGCGGCCGCTCCCCGTTTGGCGTGACGGGCGCTCGCACGCCGGAGCCAACCGCGTACATGTATAGAGAGCGCCTGAAATTTGGCGCGGCGTCGGCGATGGTGGTACCCACGTGACTTTGACGTCACAGCGGTCGACCACGACGTCAGCATACAAACCGCAAGATGTAAAGCAGGAGGTCTGCGAAAGAAAGCAAGCCACGTGGTGCGCCTCTATGACGGATGGCTAAACGCTCCATGACGACGTAATCGCCCAAGGTCCGTGGTGGTGGTGGACACTTGCGCATTTGCTATGTTTCGGCTTCGTCGGCAACTCCCGTCCGTGGCCCGCCGCTGGTATTCGGAGAGTACGCCGATCTATGCTTCCATCATCTCGACAAAGCTCATGCGCGATCCTTTGTAGCGCACAAGGTCAACGACCGCGTCATCGTGCTCTCGAACGATGCGACGTCGCACCAGACACCCGTGCTTCTCGGCCTCATGAATACACTCGCCATCAAATACCACTCGGTCGGCTACTTTCGGCCGATCGCACCACCGCTGGGATCGGACCACCACGTCGAGCTCTTCAAGTCGGAGCTCAAGCTGCCCGAGACTTACGAGCAGCTCGTGGGTCTTCACCACGACGACGTGGTGAACGCGCGCTTGACCGGCGACCTCGACATCATCACCGATACGATCGTGGCCAAATTCGAAGCGCTTCGCGCCAAGCACGACTTTGTCGTTATCGAAGGCGCAACGTTCGAGTCGGCGCCGGAGCTCGCTTGGGACATCAACGTCGAGCTCGCCAAGACGCTCGGCGCACCCGTGCTCCTCACCAACGACTTTTGCGACCTTCCCGACACGCAGCGCATTGAAGATGCGATCGCGACGCGTGTGCTCCTGGGCAAGGACGCGGTCGACGCGGCGGGCCTCACGTACATTGGCTCGATTGCGAATCGCGTGCGCAGCTCGACGCCGCTCGAGACGCGCAAGCGGGTGCAAGATCTGTTGCGGGAGAAGGGCGCGGCCGACCCGACGATCTTTCTCGGGGCGCTCCCGCTCGACTCGATTCTTGCATCCAAGCGCTTGAACGAGGTCGTTGCGCAGCTGCAGGCGACGCAGCTCTATGGCCCGGCGTCGCCCAACAGTGTTGTCGTCACCGACGGCCTCATTGGCACAAGCGACCTGAAGGAGCTTTTTGGTCATCTCAAGGCCCACGATGACGGTCTTCTTGTGATCACGTCGGCCGACCGCACGGGTACGCAGCTGACGACAAGCGATTGCTTGCGGTTTCTTATCGGGCTTCCCCTGTATAGATGTCGTGCTGGGACTTTTGGCGAGCCGTGCGTCCGGTGCCCTTCCCAACGTCGCCGGTGTCATTTTGACGAATGGCTCCTACCCGCAAGACCACGTCAAGGACATTCTCGACGGCAGTAGGACATTTCACAACCAAATGTGGCGATGACAAATCACAAAATTCGCTTTTCTAGTGGCCAAGATCGACAACGCGACGATCCCGATATACACGGTCGAGGGCGACGCGTACAAGACGGCGAACGCGCTGAGCCGCGTCACGTGCGATATTCTGCCCACAAGTCAAACCAAGATCCAGCAGTCCAACATTCTGTATGCAACGACCTGCACTCTGTACTGGATCTGATCTGATTGTGGACAATATGTCTAGCTTTGACAAATTCGTGTCGCGGAGTGCGCTCATGGACACAGTGTGCCAAGCTGTCAAGAGCACGAAGCGGACGCCCAAGCAGTTCAAGCACTTTCTCTTCTCCAAGGCGCGCAAGGTCCAGCAGCACATTGTGCTCACCGAAGGCGAAGACGACCGTATTCTTCAGGCCGCCGATGAAGTCCTCCGGCGCGACATTGCCAAGATCACGATCCTCGGTGACGTCGACTCGATCGCGGCGCGCGCCAAGACGCTCCGACTCGACTTGTCGGCGGCGTCCATCATCGATCCGTCCAAGGCGGCGGACCTCGACCTCCTCGCCGCACGCTTCTACGAGAAGCGCAAGGTCAAGGGCGTCTCTCTCGAATTTGCCCGCGAGTCGGCGTCCGAAGCGGTACGCTTCTTGATTCGTCCTGGATTATTTGGCTCACCGTACTGCTATGTGTAGACGTGCTATGGTACGCTCATGGTGGAGATGGGTCTGGCCGACGGGATGGTCTCGGGTGCCTGCCACACGACGGCCAACACGGTGCGCCCGGCGCTCCAGCTCATCAAGACGCGCCCCGACCGCCCGCTCGTCTCGAGTATCTTCTTCATGTGCCTCGAAGACGACGTGGTCGTGTATGGCGACTGCGCCATCAACACAGACCCGACGGCCGAGGACCTCGCCAACATTGCGGTGCAAAGCGCCGAGTCGGCTCGGGCGTTCGGCATGGAACCCCGTGTCGCGCTCCTCTCGTATGCAACCGGCGACTCGAACAAGGGACCGATCATCGACAAGGGTACGTCGTCCTGTCTACTGCAGGAATACGCATGCTGATATGTCGATATTAGTGCGGGAAGCCACCAAGCTCGCGCAAAAGATGGCGCCCGAGATCCCCATGTACGGCCCGATCCAGTACGACGCGGCCATGAACCCGCTCATCGCCAAGCAAAAGGTCAAGGGTCTCAAGAAGACCGAGATGGAAGTCGCGGGCAACGCCAACGTGCTCATCTTCCCGGATCTCAACACGGGCAACAACACGTACAAGGCGGTGCAGCAGTCGACCAACTGCCTTGCGATGGGCCCGATGCTGCAGGGCCTCAACAAGCCCGTCAACGACCTCAGCCGCGGCGCGACGGTCGGCGACATTGTCACAACGATCGCCATCACGGCGATCCAGGCCCATCAGATGAACGAAGCGGCCTCAACCTAAGTTAATATGACACCAACACTTTTGTGAAAGTAGACAGTATTCTGAGTGGATTCGTATCTCTTGTCAAGACGCACCCGAGCCGCCGCCTGCGCAGCCACGGCCCGGTGAGCGAATGAAAAAGGAGATGGCTAGTCTCTACGTATGCGAAGTCGTTGTGAAATGACGATAACACGAAATACCACGAAATACGTTCATATATGTGCACTCGTATTCGAAACTTTCCGGCGCTAAATTGTGACCAGTGGATCGCGCGGCGCCAGAATCGCTATCGTGCGGTCGTCGGACCCGAGGCGACGCTTCCTATCATAGCGGCGCCGGAGACAGCCGCAGCACAGACACAGCTGAAGCAGCAGCCACTGCCGACCCGTGTAGAGAAGGAAAAGGAGCGAGCCGACGAGCCGGTATACGTTGAAGGCGCCAACTGCGATAAACAAACACGGCATGTAACCTAGAGATCGTCAGGGCAAGCCGCCGACGAGCGCTGCGTTCGAGACGAGCCACAGTGAGAGCAAATTTGACCGAAACGAGTCAAAGCCGACGCACCAGATCTAGGATCCCCCTTAGATCTTAGTCGAGGCCATAGAAGGACGCACCTGCAGTCGCGGCTGCTTGTTTCGCGCGGTCTTTGGCCGCCTTTGACGCGCCACAACGTCCTTGTTCTCGCCGTTCTTGTTGGCGTCCGAGCTGACGTCGTGGCTGCTATCGATGCCTTTGGTGCCCCAGCTCAAGTCTAGCAGGTTGCAAAACGAGTAGATGCTGAGCGTGTTCGATCGCGCAAACGTAGCATCATATCGCCACGTCGACCATAGTACAATCATGACGGGCAAGAGGAGCGAGTCCTGGACGAATGAGAGCATAATGTGATGGAGCTTGCAATGGCACGCGGCTGCGATAACGTAGACACCAAAGACAGCGATACCAAGGGCAATCTCTTTCGGCGACAGTGCCGCCGCCCCCGTGTGGACCAGCGTCAAGACGGACGTGGCTGTCGTCAGCACGACCAGCACCATGTAGTAGGCGCCAATCGCGCGGTACGTGCGTGCGACGTGTTTCGGTCTACAAGATATGCGCAATATTGTCATGATTCCACACGACAAAATCGTACCGGTTGCCCATGTCGAGGATGATCTGCACAAGAGCACCTCGTAACACATGAGCAAGGACGTAGTATGCAAGACAGCACACCGTGTACCTCAGGTCAACTTGGGTACAAAAGCCGTGGAAGAACCAGAAGAGCGAGTGAAGTTTCCCCGCGTTTTCCTCTTTTAGCGCAAAGTTGAAGGGGCGGCCTCGCATTCGAGTGCGTCCAGAGCTTGGTACCGGACGCCTCGGGCAGCAGAAGCGTCTTTTCAAAGAGGTGCAACGATGTGGTCAAGCCCGCCGACATGATGCGCAGCGTGTCCTCGTCGTAGACACCCGTCTCGCGCAGTTGGGTGAGCGTACTCGCCGAGGCTTTGGCGCGGCCGTCGCTGACAATGATGCACGTTTTGCCACGCGTCGTCGCCCGGAAGATTGTGTCGGCACAAGTACGCGACGTTGTTGCCGACCTTGCGCAGCGTCGCCTCGATCTCGATCTCGTCGTACGTGGTGATGACGATGAGCATGCGGTGGCGGCGAAGGACCTGCAGTTGATACCCGTCGCGCGAAAACTTGGACGGCGACCGCGTCAGAACGGGCGTGTAGTGCATATTCGTCTGCTCGGTCTCGTCCCTGCCAACCGACGGTGCAGCCGACACTGTCGTTGGTATCGAATTGTCTTTCGATCGCCGCGGGGGTACGCGGGTCGGCCCTCGGGGCGCAGTTGCATCCACCACAATCCCTTCGGCCCAGCCGACGACAACGCTCGCTTTGGCGCGCAGCAGTCGCCGCACAGCAACATCGACTTCGATGGCCGGGACCGCGTCGAGGTCTTCTGCCGCACTAGTACGACCATTCTTTTATCCAGATGCTATCGACACAGGACAATCTAGGTACCCAAGGACGCGATCGGCGACTTCCTCGTAGTGCTGCTGCCGTTTGGCGACGACGCCTTGCTCGATGAGCCGAAACCCTTCCAGCGCATTCACGAGCTTGGCCGTGCCACCGAGCGCACTCATCGAGCTTGTGCGCGAGCAGCCGTTCTGGAAGGAAGGTCATGGATCAAACACTGACAGCGAAATACAATCGTCGATTTCTGAATCCATTCTTTCAAATCGGTCGCGCTATTCTGAGAGGGCGCAACACGCTGGCATGGCCGACCCGTCGTCCCGGCTGCCGAGTCCGTTGGCGCGCATGACGTGGCTGAACCAGATGGCCGACGCTTTCGGGATGCGCTCCATCGTCTCGTAGTTGACCCAGTGGAGACCGAAGCGCTTGGTGTAGCCGCACGCCCACTCGTAGTTGTCGATGAACGACCACGCAAAGTACCCCCGGACGTCAACACCCGTCTCATTGATGGCGCGGTGCACCTGGGCCAGGTACGCTTTGTAGTACGCGATGCGCGCCGTATCGTCGGTCGCTGTCTCCTTGTCCTTGTCGGCGACCGCGCACCCATTCTCAAAAATGTAAATGCCGCCGGGCGGTGCATACCGCTTCTGGATCCAGTGCTAGTCGTAGAATAATGTGCGAACTGCTTGAAGCTGGACGACACGTACCAAAAGGTTGTGAAAGCCGTAGGGCACAATGTTCCATCCAATGTCGGTCTGGGACCAGCTCGGGTCGGACGAAACGTCGACGGCCTGGTCGTCCCAGATGCAGCCATCGTAGCCCGGCAGTGTGTCGTAGCCTGCTCCTGGCTCGGCGTACTTGGAGGCATAACTGTTGATACCGAAAAAATCCACGCTGCCTAGAAACACAAGTGGAAATCATGGGCAAACGACGGGGTCGACGGAAGACATACCGCGCACCAGGTCCACTTGCGCAGGAGTAAAGCGCGGGAGGCGGTCGCCAAGGCGCGTCTTCATTGTCGCCGGGTAGTCGCCAAAGAAGATCGGGTCTGCAAACCAGCCAAGCTCAAAGAGCACTGAACGCTCGGCGGCCTCTGCGTTGCGCGCAAACGTCGCCGCGTCGTCCGATGGCTTTGGCTCGCGCCATTCGCAGTTGAGTGTGAGCCCGATCTTCCCGCCCTGGGCTGCCTGAAACACCGTGCGGTAGACGTGCACAGCGTGCGCGTGCGCCAGAAGCAGGTGATGCGCTAGCATCGCATTCATAAGCTCCATTTCAATCGATCGATCAGATCAAATTGTATACCCGCCGTGTACGTCTCGGTCTTGCACTTGTGCTTGCGGCCCGGCGCCATGTCGCCGGTGCCATGCCCGAGCAACGCCGAGCACCACGGCTCGTTGAGCGTCAGCCACTGCTTGACGCGGTCACCAAACCGCTCAAAGCAGAGGCGCGCATAGGCGGCAAATGCGTCGATCACCACTTGGCCGCCAAGCCAGCCATCAAACTCGGTTTGCAGCGCCAGCGGGAGGTCCCAGTGGTACAATGTCACGATCGGAGTGATGCCATGCGCCAACAGCTCGTCAATGAGGTTGCTGTAGAACGCAATGCCTTCCTCGTTGATATGGTCCGTGCGGCCCGTCGGGAGGATACGCGGCCACGAGATGGAGAAGCGGTAGTGCTTCAGGCCCATGTTGGCCATGAGCTGGACGTCTTCCTTGTAGAGGTGGTAGTGGTCCACCGCCTTGTCGCCGGTGTCGCCGTTGAGAGTTTTGCCGGGCGTCTTGGAGAAGGCATCCCAGATGCTGAGGCCGCGGCCGCCTTCGTCAGCGGCGCCTTCGACCTGGTACGCGGCGGTGGCGGCGCCCCAGACAAAGCCGTCCGGGAACGTCAGCATTTTCGTTTTTTGATTGTGGTCATCCGGATGGCGTTGTGTCATATTCCGGTTACGAGACGTTGAAGTTGGCGCATGATGTGCTAACGCAGGAGGGTGCGATTGCGGACGGGGGTGTTTGCTCTACCAACGTACTTCACGTCATCGACCTACTCTTGCCCACGTCAAGCGAGCTATCAGAGTTTGCATCATGGTCAACACGTGACGACCTCGGGCATGGCGACCGTCGGGCAGCCCGACTACCGGCAGCTGGCATGGGAGGTATGTATGGGGTTCCCACCATTGTGTAGGTTGTGTGCCACCAAGGAATCTGCCGGCATCCGAGCTTGACGGCGGATTGTCAAGGGCCTAGGGTGAAAGAAGAGGCGCGACGTGGCGTGTCGGGTGGGCTCGGAGCGATAGAAACGTTGATGTAGCGCAAGCATGATCGCCATCATGGATGACTCGCAGGCCATCCAGCCCGTGGATTGCACGAAACACTAGCTTGTACCATAGAATACCGAAATCAAGCTGGTTGAAGTTGCCTTGGTAATGACGCTTGGCCACATCAAGCATCGACGGATGTCCTCCATTCTGCGTGTGGTCCTGTCTCTGGCTCACCACTGGTGTCATTTCGTTCTTCACTTTTTCACTTGCCTCATCAAGCACCAACGCGAACACCATGCCTATGCTTCAATTCCCTGACGGCTTTGCCTGGGGCGCCGCCACCGCCGCGTACCAGGTCGAAGGCGCCGCTGACGAAGGCGGCCGCGGCCTCAGCATCTGGGACGCCTTCTCCAAGACGCCCGGCAAAACTCTCAACGGCGACACCGGCGACAAGGCGGTGGACCACTACCACCTCTACAAGGAGAACGCTCGGCGGCCTCTGCGTTGCGCGCGAACGTCGCCGCGTCGTCCGATGGCTTTGGCTCGCGCCATTCGCAGTTGAGTGTGAGCCCGATCTTCCCGCCCTGGGCTGCCTGAAACACCGTGCGGTAGACGTGCACAGCGT
>NW_008246272.1:14735-15587 GCF_000281045.1 Saprolegnia diclina VS20
CACAACGGCAAGACCGAGCCGTACATTGCTGGTGCGTCATCGCAAACGAAGTGGACGTCGTGTCAACCATTCCAATGTAGGCCACAACATGCTGCTTTGGCACGCACACGCCGTCAACGTCTATCGCACCGAGTTCCAAGAGACCCAAGGCGGCACGATCGGTATGACGCTCAACTGCGACTGGCGCGCGCCCAAGCCCAGCGACGACCCGGTGCAGTGGGCCCAGAACGTCGAAGCCGCCGAGCGCGCCGTCCTCTTTGACCTTGGCTGGTTTGCGGACCCGATCTACTTTGGCGACTACCCCGAGGCGATGAAGGCGCGTCTCGGCGACCGCCTGCCGCGCTTCACGCCCGAGGAGTCGGCACTCCTCAAGGGCAGCAACGATTTCTTTGGGATCAACCACTACGGCACCAACTACGTCGAGCCCTCGGACGCGTACCTTGCCAATGCCCCATGCGGTCGTGACGGCATCATTTTTGATGACGCTGGCGTCAAGATGTCAGCGGACGATGCGTGGCCGCGTACCGACTTGGGCTGGAACGCCGTGCCGTGGGGTTTTCGCCATCTTCTGGTGCGCTATCGTGCTCATGACGCAGTGCATCTGACTTGTTGGTTTGCGATTAGATGTGGATCCAAGCCCGATATGCGCCGGCTGGCGGCATCATCGTCACCGAGAACGGGTGCGCCGTCGCCGACGACGACCAAGCCGCCGCGGCCAACGACGTCTTCCGCGTCAACTACTACCGCGGCTACATTGCCGAGATGCACAAGGCCATCACCGAGTGCAACGTCGACGTCCGTGGGTACTATGCGTGGTCGTTCATCGACAACTACGAGTGGGCGTGCGGCTAC
>NW_008246272.1:17882-22792 GCF_000281045.1 Saprolegnia diclina VS20
CGAAGCGGTTTGGTCTCCACTGGGTCAACTACGAGACGATGGAGCGCATGCCCAAGGCGTCGGCTCACGTGTACGGCGCCATCATCCGCGCCAACGCGCTTGTCGTTGAGGATGAAGACGAGAAGGCTTTCGACGCGACGCCTCCTGCTGCGGCACATTAGTGTCACTCCAAAACTGCTAAAAATGTTCTGGTTCAGAAACGTCGTTATCGAATCGATGGAACGCACGCATGCCACGCTGCCACGTCACAATGACCACATGTCGGTCGGCAAAACACCAAGTTTGGATTATGATGGAGCATGGCTGCTGATAACATCAGAACATCACGGGTCACAAACACTGCATGACTCTACACCGTCGACCGCGGCATTCGTTGTGACAGCGGTCATAGGTGCCTTCGCTGAAGTGCTGGGGAAGCGACAGTTTACGCAGCATGATCATGACCAACAACGTGCTCGCAAACGGAATCATTCTATGCCTTGGCCTTCGACAAGACCTCGGAACCTCCCACCTCGCCATTGAACCTATCAAAAAATGACATCGCTTTACTACGACACCGACACCCTCCTACATAGAGTTTGCCGTTCGTGTAGGGTACATCCCTCTTCCATGCCGAGCAAGCTAAGCTTTCGCTTGTTGCAACCCCAATAGAACTAAGAGCAGGCGTCCGTCATCAGCGATGGATCAGCTTCTCCAGGATCGGAACTTGAAGTTGGGCGTCGTGTCCACATCACCATCTGGGTGCCAGAAATGTATTTAATTACATACAAACCGCATGTTACAATAAACACTACATTTAAAAAGTGGGTTGGCTCCTAACATCGTCGAGCAACCCACGACTCACTTTGCCTTTTTCTGGTTCAAACCAACATGCCCACGCTTCAATTCCCTATAGGCTTTGTCTGGGGCGCCGCCACCGCCGCGTACCAGGTCGAAGGCGCCGCCGACGAAGGCGGCCGCGGCCTCAGCATCTGGGATGCCTTCTCCAAGACGCCCGGCAAAACTCTCAACGGCGACACCGGCGACAAGGCGGTGGACCACTACCACCTCTACAAGGAAGACGTCCAGCTCATGGCCAACATGGGCCTGAAGCACTACCGCTTCTCTATCTCGTGGCCGCGTATCCTCCCGACGGGCCGCACGGACCATATCAACGAGGAAGGCATTGCGTTCTACAACAACCTCATTGACGAGCTCTTGGCGCATGGCATCACTCCGATCGTGACATTGTACCACTGGGACCTCCCGCTGGCGCTGCAGACCGAGTTTGACGGTCTCCTCGGCGGTCAGCCGGTGATTGATGCGTTCACAGCGTACGCGCGTCTCTGCTTTGAGCGGTTTGGCGACCGCGTCAAGCAGTGGATCACGATCAACGAACCGTGGGTCATCTCTCTCTTGGGCTTTGGCATTGGTGTGCTAGCACCTGGTCGCAAGCACAACGGCAAGACTGAGCCGTACATTGCTGGTGCGCCTTTGCCGTTGTCTTTTGCATTGTATCAATCTTTCAAGTGTAGGGCACAACCTGCTTCTCTGGCACGCACACGCCGTCAACGTCTACCGCACCGAGTTCCAAGAGACGCAAAATGGTCAGATTGGTATGACCTTCAACTGCGACTGGCGCGCACCCAAGCCGACGGAGAATCCCGTCGAGCAGGCACAGAACGCCGACGCTGCCGAGCGCGCCGTGCTCTTTGACCTTGGCTGGTTTGCGGACCCGATCTACTTTGGCGACTACCCCGAGGTCATGAAGACGCGCCTTGGCGACCGCCTGCCGCGCTTCACGCCCGAAGAGTCGGCGCTCCTCAAGGGCAGCAATGACTTTTTTGGTTTGAACCACTACAGCACAGCGTACGTCGAGCCCTCGGACGCGTTCCTTGCCAACGAGGTCTGCGGCTCCGACGGCATCATTTTTGATGACGCCGGCGTCAAGATGTCGGCGGACGATGCGTGGCCGCGCACCGATGTGGGCTGGAACGTGGTTCCCTGGGGCTTTCGCAAGCTCTTGGTACTACCGCTCCGCTTCTCGACAAGTAAAAACTCAACGGTCATTTGTAGGTATGGATCCAAGCCCGGTATGCGCCGGCTGGCGGCATCATCGTCACCGAGAACGGGTGCGCCGTCGCCGACGACGATCAAGCCGCCGCGGCCAACGACGTCTTCCGCGTCAACTACTACCGCGGCTACATTGCCGAGATGCACAAGGCCATCACCGAGTGCAACGTCGACGTCCGTGGGTACTATGCGTGGTCGTTCATCGACAACTACGAGTGGGCGTGCGGCTACAGCAAGCGGTTCGGTCTCCACTGGGTCAACTATGAGACAATGAAGCGCATGCCCAAGGCGTCGGCTCACGTGTACGGTGCCATCCTCCGCGCCAACGCACTTGTCGTCGAGGATAAAGACGAGAAGGCTTTCGACGCGACACCCCCTGCTGCGGCGCATTAGTGTGCTGCGATTGTGTTTTGTATAACGTCCATCATGCCCTCGAGCGATCAACGATCAACGTCGGACTGGTCTCCATAAGTTCTGATGCACTCTGAGTCTCAAAGAGGAGATCGTTCGTGCCACGTTAGTTCCGTATGAAACATAGACGCGTTGGGACGTCAGAGGACGCAATCCTGTTGGGACTTACGTGGTGTGTGGGAGCAGCGTGCCCAAATCACAATGCCATTCGGCCTCGTGCGTACGTTCTGCTGCGCGGGAAAGACGCGTGCGATGAAACTACAACCCCGGCAGTTCTGGTCGAGCAGCCGCCAGAACCAGGCAATGGATCTGCAAACGTCGTGGCGTGAGCTACTTCTTGCCGAATCCAACCCGCTTTGGGCAAGACGACCGCTTGGCCACCCCGTGCTACTGATGACTAACTGGTCTTCTGTTTGACTAGCTGGTCACCTTTTCTGACGAACTACGCCGTCGTTGTCGTACTGACCGGGTCGTCGCTCTTCTGCAACGCCGACGGTGATGCTTTCTGGGTGCACGAGCACCGGCGAACGATTGTTTGTTCTGCAACTTGAACTTGGACTTGCCGAGCGATCCGCCACGACACAGCCATTACGGCCTCGGCACCTACCGACGCCTTGCCCGCCGTCGCCACGTCATCAGCAGCATCCTGCCACGCCCCAGAGAGCTTTGCCTCGAAGCAAACTCTCGCTCGAGCCCGCTTCGTCTTCAACGACGTACGAGTAGCAACGTCGTCGGCAGCATCTGCGCTCGTCCAACGCAAGCGTCCGTCGGAATCGGCCTCGTTGAAGTTGGTCTCGCGACAGCGTCTTTTTGCCCACGTCCAACCCAGCAGCTGGTTGTCCCAGCGGCCATTTTTTTACTTGCATACAAATACCAAGTTGGCATAAAACATTGGTATTGTATTGTGTTGGCCGGTGAAAATCCTGCCACGCCAGATCGACCTCAGTTTGCCTTTTGCCTCGTACCAAACACTACCAAGCACCATGACCACGCTGCAATTCCCGGAAGGCTTCATGTGGGGCACCGCCACGGCCTCGTACCAGATCGAAGGCGCCGCTGACGAAGGCGGTCGCGGCCTCAGCATCTGGGACGCCTTCTCCAAGACGCCCGGCAAGGTCCTCCAAGGCCACACTGGCGACAAGGCGGTGGACCACTACCACCTCTACAAGGAAGACGTCCAACTCATGGCCAACATGGGCCTGAAGCACTACCGCCTCTCCATCTCGTGGCCGCGTATCCTCCCGACGGGCCGCACGGACCATATCAACGAAGAAGGCATTGCGTTCTACAACAACCTCATTGACGAGCTCTTGGCGCATGGCATCCAGCCCATTGCGACGCTGTACCACTGGGACCTCCCGCTGGCGCTGCAGACCGAGTTCGACGGCCTCCTTGGCGGCAAGGTGCTCATCGATGCGTTCACGGCGTACGCGCGCCTCTGTTTCGAGCGGTTTGGCGACCGCGTCAAGCAGTGGCTGACGCTCAACGAGCCGTGGTGCTCGACGATGTTGGGTCACGGCTCGGGCGACATGGCGCCCGGTCGCAAGCACAAGTGCAAGACCGAAGTGTACACGGCAGGTACTTCGCCCGTTCTTCTTCTCAATTGGGATCCGCATGCCATAGTATGTAGGCCACAACCTCCTCTTGTGCCACGCGCACGCCGTCAACGTCTACCGCACCGAGTTCCAGGAGACGCAAGGCGGCCAGATTGCGATCACGCTCAACTGCGACTGGCGCGAGCCCAAGCCGTCGGACGACCCTGTCGAGCAGGCGCAGAACGCCGACGCCGCCGAACGCCACCTCCTCTTTGACCTTGGCTGGTTTGCGGACCCCGTCTACTTTGGCGACTACCCCGAGGTCATGAAGACGCGCCTTGGCGACCGCCTCCCGCGCTTCACGCCCGAAGAGTCGGCGCTCCTCAAGGGCTCGAGTGATTTCTTTGGCTTGAACCACTACGGCACGGCGTACGTCGAGCCCTCGGACGCCTACCTCGCCAACGAGCCGTGTGGCCACGAAGGCGTCATCTGGGAGGATGTGGGCACCAAGCAGACCTCGGACGACGCGTGGCTGCGCACGGACATGGGCTGGAACGCCGTGCCGTGGGGCTTCCGCAAGCTGCTCATGTGGATCCAGGCCCGGTACGCGCCGGTGGGTGGCATCATCGTCACTGAGAACGGCTGCGCGGTCGCCGACGACGACCAGGCGGTCGCGGCCAAGGACTACTTCCGCGTCAACTTTTACCGCGGGTACCTCGCCGAGATGCACAAGGCCATCACCGAATTCAACGTCGACGTCCGCGGCTACTATGCGTGGTCGTTCATCGACAACTACGAGTGGGCCTTTGGCTACACGAAGCGGTTCGGTCTCCACTGGGTCAACTACGAGACGATGGAGCGCATGCCAAAGGCATCGGCGATCTGGTTCGGCCACGTCCTCCGCTCCAACTC
>NW_008246272.1:22892-23873 GCF_000281045.1 Saprolegnia diclina VS20
TCGGTCTCCACTGGGTCAACTACGAGACGATGGAATTGACGAGCTCTTGGCGCATGGCATCACTCCGATCGTGACGTTGTACCACTGGGACCTCCCGCTGGCGCTGCAAACCGAGTTGGATGGCTATCTTGGTGGGAAGCCGGTGATTGATGCGTTCACAGCGTACGCGCGTCTCTGCTTTGAGCGGTTTGGCGACCGCGTCAAGCAGTGGATCACGATCAACGAACCGTGGGTCATCTCTCTCTTGGGCTTTGGCATTGGTGTGCTAGCACCTGGTCGCAAGCACAACGGCAAGACTGAGCCGTACATTGCTGGTGCGCCTTTGCCGTTGTCTTTTGCATTGTATCAATCTTTCAAGTGTAGGGCACAACCTGCTTCTCTGGCACGCACACGCCGTCAACGTCTACCGCACCGAGTTCCAAGAGACGCAAAATGGTCAGATTGGTATGACCTTCAACTGCGACTGGCGCGCACCCAAGCCGACGGAGAATCCCGTCGAGCAGGCACAGAACGCCGACGCTGCCGAGCGCGCCGTGCTCTTTGACCTTGGCTGGTTTGCGGACCCGATCTACTTTGGCGACTACCCCGAGGTCATGAAGACGCGCCTTGGCGACCGCCTGCCGCGCTTCACGCCCGAAGAGTCGGCGCTCCTCAAGGGCAGCAATGACTTTTTTGGTTTGAACCACTACAGCACAGCGTACGTCGAGCCCTCGGACGCGTTCCTTGCCAACGAGGTCTGCGGCTCCGACGGCATCATTTTTGATGACGCCGGCGTCAAGATGTCGGCGGACGATGCGTGGCCGCGCACCGATGTGGGCTGGAACGTGGTTCCCTGGGGCTTTCGCAAGCTCTTGGTACTACCGCTCCGCTTCTCGACAAGTAAAAACTCAACGGTCATTTGTAGGTATGGATCCAAGCCCGGTATGCGCCGGCTGGCGGCATCATCGTCACCGAGAACGGGTGCGCCGTCGCCGACGACGA
>NW_008246273.1:0-750 GCF_000281045.1 Saprolegnia diclina VS20
GTGCTCATCACTGTCTGGTCTGTCTCGTCGCGAACTTCGTCGTCAACGATGTTTTTGGTGCACGCACGGCCGTTGACTTTGGATTTTGAGTTGAGAGCCAATATTCGGATGTTGGTGCGGACTTTATGCGTGACATCGCAACGAAGAGCTACCCGTGTGCAAAAACGGGTTCCAACATGAGGGACCTGGGGACTGTCTGACCTTGGGACTGGGTAATAGTCATCGCAAAAGCGAGACAACCATGAAAATTTAGAGGCTTGCGCTAGAACGGTAGCTTTTTGTGTGGACCCTTGTCGCTAAGCGTGATGCGAGGCATCAAGACGACCTCTCCAGCTTGCGCACCGGTCAATCTTGCATCGATGTTGCAAAGTGCGCACCATGAGGCGAGTTCTATAGCATAAACCTCGTCCAGAGCACATGTTGCGCACGATCATTACAGTGGCGTTGACCTTGGTTGAGTTCGAGGCGGTGCGGTAAGAAGCCGGCGATGTTGTGGAGGTGACAACCTCAACTGGAGACTTGATTGCTTCATCCATCTTTGCAGTAGATTGTAGCTCCCTCTATCGCCTTGCAACGTTGATGGCTTATGTCGATCGATGCGAGCGGTGTTATATTGGAGCAGCAAGCACCGCAACTTTGAGACGTCCGACGCTATCGACCGACGTGTACCGGTCGGTCCGAATCAGGTGCTACAATGATGCTGTACACATATATTACGATTTCTGAGTACCGGGTATAGAAGAAATTTCC
>NW_008246273.1:3016-4647 GCF_000281045.1 Saprolegnia diclina VS20
TAGCGCTCACACTGCACGGTGGTACCACCTCCCACTTGCTGTTTAAGATTCCTATAGCCGCTTCACGAACATGCGCGTTCTTGGAAACGATGCGCTGTTTACTTCCATGCTGGCGTGATTATCCTCTTACTTCGCATTACGCTTATCAACAACGGTCCGCACAACACGCCGTCATTCCCACTTAAAAGTTTCCTGTGTGTCTTGCATTTGCAATGACTATTAGTGAGTCCCAAGGTCAGACAGTCCGTCGCGTTAGTGTTTGGCCATAAAAGACTGTCATGACCATTGCGATGTTGGCACAGATTTTTGCATACTGATTTAGATTATAATCCTAAACAATACAACAATGACTGAATTCTGCAGTCCTATCGAAAAGCTTCTAACATCGTTGAGTAACTGGCTGCACGTTTAATACTACCGCATTACACCATATACTCTCGCACGACACTAACTACTAAATCATAGCAAGTTCTTAGTTTTTGATTTTTTTGCAAATGTGGCCGTAGTACTTTTGTGCTTACCAAAGCTGCATATGTATGTGCTTATCATTCTAGTATTCGATCAGCCATCTAGATGTCCATACGTTGTGCCATATGGTAGAGCTTTTTGCAAAAACAAAAGTGCCATAAAATTCGCTAGGCTCGTTTTCACAACTGTGTGGCTTCGCTGTTTGTCGGCTGAGAACACCTGCCGAACGTCAGGTATAAGCAAATCGGCAAAGAAGGTCAGTCAACTCGAGAGAAATCGTCGGCAGATTATAGCGTTTCCCTTTAATTTGACTGACTACATTTCGATAACAGTTTTAGAGCAATGCCCGGGACGAAGCATTGCGAGATCGGAACACTAGAAGCACGGGAACAGAGTAAACACAAAATATGTATTGCGTCTTCAACCAAGTCCGGTCACAATGCAGGCCTTAACACAGTAACGTCAAACGTTTCACCTAGTTGTGACAGGAACCAACGCGGTACGCCCGTGCTGTGCTTGTTGTGCTGCTACGCTCCTGATTTGGCTCCGCATCCAGACAGTACAAGCTGGTTGCCTTCAAAAAAGGTGTGCAAGAATCATTTCACACATACTAGTATGGCTACAACAGCTCGCGAAAAGTGCGATATGGAAATTGCGATGATACAAAACTGAAACCCGTACAAATATTCGCATAAGTTTATTGTTTTTACGTTATGAGCTTTCCGACGCCGATGACAATTTTTTAACTCCTTTTTTCCGCTGCATCTTAAGTCAATATGCAAGGCCTCCATCTAAGAATATTTTGCACCAATTGCTTGTCGTAATTTTAAACATGTTATTCGGCGAGTTATCCCGGTAGAAACGGTGACGTAAAGTACCAGCTTATCAGGGGATTTATTCGTATTTCCTGGCCAACTTATTCGCTATAATTGCAACTATTCTGGCCAAACAAACGCAGCTCCATTAGTGTAAGTATCTTACATCACGCGGAGCATGTCCAGTAAAGTGCAATTTTGAAGTCCCCGTTAAGTGCTGTTACATGTCAAACATCTTACTTGATTTAGTATCCATCAAGTACGACGCACCTAGAAGAGCAAGTTTTACAAGGTTACAAGGTTTTTCCGCTCCCAATCAAAATGTGGCCGCATTTAGACTGCAGAAGC
>NW_008246273.1:4747-5910 GCF_000281045.1 Saprolegnia diclina VS20
TGCTGTTTAAGATTCCTATAGCCGCTTCACGAACATGCGTGTTATTAGTAACGATGCGCCGTTTACTGCACTGCTACGTTCCGTCGCCGGTGCGCTTGCTGACGTGATTGTCCTCTTACTTCGCATCACGCTTATCAACATCGGTTCGCACGCTGTCATCCCCGCTAAAACGTTTCCTGTTTGTCTTGCATTTGCAATTACTATTAGTGAGTCCCAAGGTCACGGTCCGTCGCGTTAGTATTTACGTTCCAGAACATGTTCTCGCTTCATGGCATTTCAACGTTGTAATGTCACGCGTACAGGCACGCGCCAACATCCGAATCTTTGATCTGTACTCGTAATACAATTTCGACGGCCGTAGGTACAACAAAACTCCATTTCTAACGTGGTTTTTGACGGAATCATATAATACAACGATAAGCACTACTACACTCACTCTAGTCCTTCCATACTAGGGCAAAAGCATCGGGTATGCAATCATGCTGTTTTGTCACTTTGCATGTATAGAGTGGTAAAGACGGAAGCACTATCTTCTCGAAAGCAACAGGAAAGTAGTATCCTTGAACGTGCGGGCTCCGGCTAGTTTCATATTGTCCAAACTAGCAAAGGCGTTCCATGTGTCGTCCCAGCCGTTTGAATGACATATCCTCGTTTCCAAAGCGCGACGCACTAAAAGCCAGAGTTGCCCATGTTTTGTCGCTGTAAAACAAAAACCGACGTAGTCGGAGAATTGCAAGTTGAAGAAAAATACCCCGAGCATCGTTGGGTAACCTGCGTTTGGCAGCTTTTTTTGGAGCATAAACATGTCGTTGGGCCACTTGGCCTTGTCCATGGTTTCCAATTGAGCCACATAGGCGCCGCACATCTTCAAGGCGCTGCACATACCTCTCTAGCCTTGAGGTTGGGACGTCTGAGCGCGAAAGACTTAACGGCAGGGCCATCAATTAATATCCATTTCGTCACTCACGCCAATCAATTGGCTGGCATTTTATCGCAACAAGATCGTCGCAGAGAAAATATTACTCCCGAAAAAAACTACCTGTTGGCATATCTGCTGTTTTTCACCTATTGGAAACATGCGCGGTTGATTTAGTTTACATCAAGTACGACGCACCTAGAAGAGCAAGTTTTACAAGGTTACAAGGTTTTTCCGCTCCCAATCA
>NW_008246273.1:8034-9749 GCF_000281045.1 Saprolegnia diclina VS20
TCCTCTTCCCCGTCAATCGAGTCGATTGAGCGGTATTGATGGTTAAGACGTGTGTAGGGACGTGATCGGAGTGCGCCACCGAAAAGTCGCGTCCAATACGTCGAGGTCAGCTGGGGCCGGGAATCGGAGCCTGCCCGAACTGGGAATGAGCGAGCACCCAATACAAACTGTGTTGGTCTTGGTATAGGCCATGCGCAGCGGTGGCGCGAAACCAAACACGGCGCAGCGAGTACGGTACGCGCTCCGAATCGTGGTGCGGATCGGCCACGGGCGTGACGCACGTATGCATAACCGCGCGCGCCAATTTTCTCGGCGGGCATAGAGACGACAGACACCAAACTCGAGGTTCCGAGCGAGGCCGCTCGCACAAGAAACTTGACGGATCTTGGATGGGTCGTCGTCTCGTTGACAGCGGTTTGGTTTTCGTGTTACGAGCATGTTAATGTGTAATGCGAGCTCGGTTGCATGGAGCCGACACAGGACATTGAGCTCAATGAGGGTACGTTTGTCGATGCACACTTGTAGTTGAAGCACCCAAAGGGGAGCGAGACCCGAGATGTGCTGGAAATGATGTTGCTCGAAGATATGCCTTGGACATGCCGCGCGATCGTGTTGCAGACCACGCAGAATGCGTCGACAGAGCCGCTTTAGCCGGCGGGAACCGAGTGATCGATGCCGATACGGGTAGCACGAACCCAAACATGGCTGCTATCCACTGCACAACCCTGCAGGTGACAGAATAACTGCACCCGTGGGGCCTGATGTGCCCATCATGACCGCGCTCATTGGATCTGTCGCACGTGACCAGGGGTGTGTTCCTCTGCACGAAACCAAGCGGTGCCCGCTGATATGTCGGCCAAGCGCAGCCACGAGAGCAGTGGAAGGACGACCTTGCGAGAGTATGAATTTTGAGCGACGCGCCGATCGGAAAGAAAATACGTGGATGAGACGGCCGTCGACCGACATCGGTTGGGGGTTCATGACCTCGAAGCTGAGTGGGCTGCAGCTACCACGTCGACCCTTCTCAAGTCCGAGCATAGCTCAGTTGATAGAGCGTTTGACAGTCGTTGGGTATTCATTTATGAACTCGTATAGGAATTCGGAAATCCTTCTCTGAAAAGTCGTCAGATTGCGTGGTGCCAGCAGGTAGAACCGGGGTTCCTGTCCAGTCGGTGGTTTCCTGCTTCACGCGCAGGAGCTGCGGTGCTCTAGTTCCGTAAGAGTTGTCGTTTTCTTCTTTCGCATTGGCGTTGGCATCAGGGCAATGACTCAGCCGCGCCCAAATACGCGCACAGGCGCAGTTGCAGTTGATTCGGCTGAGACCACTGAGTCGCTAGTACCGGCGCCGTTGTCGAACGGAGTGGGTGTAGTTGGGTGGTTTTGTTCAAGGTGGAACGCACAAGTACCTACCTACTTGGCTGCTTCACAGCTCTAAGTTGGCACTCAAAGAAAAAGCACCCCTACGCGCGCTGTTGGGCGGTATTAGTGAGAGACATCGTGACCGTATGAATATGCAGCCAGCCGCCCATCAACACGGGTGCACCACTTGTACGTAACAGAGCTCATGTACGACACGTTGCGCGTGTTTGTATTGGAGCTCGCCGTCGTCAAGAGGCGCATCCAGAACGTCTGGCGGGATTGGCGAGTGTGCTTGAACGGCGTGGCTTTGATTGCCTCCTTGACACCGGCCTGCGATGGCCCGACGTATTGCCACC
>NW_008246273.1:9849-10371 GCF_000281045.1 Saprolegnia diclina VS20
TGTGCCCATCATGACCGCGCTCATTGGATCTGTCGCACGTGACCAGGGGTGTGTTCCTCTGCACGAAACCAAGCGGTGCCCGCTGATATGTCGGCGAAGCGCAGCCACGAGAGCAGTGGAAGGACGACCTTGCGAGAGTATGAATTTTGAGCGACGCGCCGATCGGAAAGAAAATACGTGGATGAGACGGTCGTCGACCGACATCGGTTGGGGGTTCATGACCTCGAAGCTGAGTGGGCTGCAGCTACCACGTCGATCCTTCTCAAGTCCGAGCATGGCTCAGTTGATAGAGCGTTTGACAGTCGTTGGGTATTCATTTATGAACTCGTATAGGAATTCGGAAATCCTTCTCTGAAAAGTCGTCAGATTGCGTGGTGCCAGCAGGTAAAACCGGGGTTCCTGTCCAGTCGGTGGTTTCCTGCTTCACGCGCAGGAGCTGCGGTGCTCTAGTTCCGTAAGAGTTGTCGTTTTCTTCTTTCACATTGACGTTGGCATCAGGGCAATGACTCGGCCGCGCCCAAA
>NW_008246273.1:11392-19484 GCF_000281045.1 Saprolegnia diclina VS20
TGACACCGGCCTGCGATGGCCCGACGTATTGCCACCACCTTGTGGCTTGCCGACGCTGGGCGTGAACTCGGACGCGGGGCTGTGCCCCGGAAGCTAGTGATGGCTGCAGCGACGCCAACAATGCCGTCGCGAGAGGGAAAAAGAAAACCGCGAACGTCTTATTGAGCAACGGCACTGACGAAGTCGCGTTACCGAGAAAAAATTATTGGTGTTGTTGAGCAGATCAATGACTAAGGTATGCGCACCCACGTCATACAACGCTGAGATCGCGGAGCCGAACGTGTTGATGTAGACGAGCATTGAGTGGAATTGGCGCGCCCGTCGAACAAAAAAGGTGCGGAGATGGGAAAGCAAGGCGGATCGTATCGCACCCACTCACCCACAAGCGCCAGGGACGCAATTGGCAGGGGCGCTAGAAAATGCTGAAGTTTCAGGCTCAGGTGCGAAGGGTGGCAGCGTCATGACAAAACACAATTTAAACCGCGGTGCTTAGCAAGCCCGACGGCCATTGTCGCGTGCGGACCCATCGATAATGACGCCGACCACCAAGCGCCTTCCTCGAGGCGCACTGAACTGGAAACCACCATTGAGAGACTAAGCAACGCTTCCGCGCAGATGCCGCAGATGTCGCCGTGAAAAGCATTGTACTTGCGGAAGCTTGGTTTTCGACTGATACCGAAAATTCGTGGATCGCTCGAGCTCGATCGTTCTGCGTCTGGATCTTGTAACGTGTGTGTGCTTCCTACCTCACTACCTTGGTCTTCAGGAACGCTCGGCCTTGCGCGAAAACTGCTCCCACGTGTTGGAATTGGCACTTTTTCCTCCACCGAAGCGCTCGCTCACAGCGTTGCATGAGGAACCTGTCCACCGGTCCCTTCATGTCCGATCGTAGACATGTACACAAACAAAACCTTTGGCATATACTACAGGGGACGTTTGGTTTCGAATGAAATACGTAGGCTCGTATAGTAAAATGTATTTAAGGGGGTTATCATATCTGACAGTATCGGGTGGAGGCCAATTGGCGTTGTCCGTCTCCGCAATTCTGCCACCGCAGCGCATGATCGGTGCCAACAGCCTGCGGCTCCTGGCCTTCGGTAACCCGATGGTGGATATGATTCGCCAGGTCCCCCTACAGGTACTACGCTTAACTCGTCTGCGCTGCTAGTTCTTATGGCAACGTATTGGACAGTATATATCGAGCCTTGGAGTTGTCGAAGGCCAAGAGGTATAAGAACGCTCGATTCTGAGCTTACATGCGCAAATCTATACTCATGTAGACTCACTTGCTCCTTACGGTTGACGAACGATCATTGATCATGGAGAGAGCACTTCAAGATCCAACTACGGAACGTGTGCCTGGTGGTTCGGCTCTCAACACTGCTCGAGTCGTCCAGGTTGCGATTGCTCTCTTGGCCTTTGAACGCTCATTTATGGCTCCGATAACAGGCGTTCATGCCACCGAAGACATCGCTGTTTATCGGGGCCATTGGCGATGATTTCAACGGCGACTTTCTCCGCTCGCGGTGCACGGACGCCGGCGTCGATATGACTCACGTCCAGACACGCGCTGGTCTGCCCACATCCACTTGCCTCGCGCTCGTATCACCAAGCAAAGAGCGCACGCTCATTACGCAGCGCTCCGCGCATTTGTGTTACACACTGGACGCGGCGTCACTCGATACTTGCTTGGCTGCAACGCACGTTCTGTACGTTGTTGCCTTTGCGCTGTCGTCGGCACCGCGCTACGAATGCGTGCGCTATCTTATCGAGCACCACGACCCAAGTCGCCATGTCATTTGTCTCAACATTTCGTCATCGGGTCTCATGCAGGTTGGTTAACGCGATACATTCTCGTGTTATGAGTGTCTAGAACCCCGATGTCGTCGCACGACTCCGCAACATTTTGTGCCACGTCCAAGTGCTTATTGGAAATGCTCAAGAGGTGCTGGCACTTGGTGCTGCCCTTCGACTGGACACCCCGTCCGTGGACCATGTGGCATCCGAGCTGCTTGTCAACATTCTGCGCACGCCACGCCCTCTCGTGCTCGTCACCAACTCGGCTGCACCGACAAAAGTATATCGACGTGATCAGTTGTACGATGAGAAGAATGCTTGCGGTATCTATTCTAATGGGTTGGCGTAGACCTGTAGTGGTCCCCGTCCAGATTCCACACGGTTTTCACCTCCACGACACGACGGGTGCTGGTGATGCTTTCTTGGGTGGATTTTTCGCCGGCTTGTAAGAATCTCTCTTCAACTTGTCGGCAGCATAATGAGAGCACCGTCGTAGGTTGCAGCGTGGTGGTCTCCGTGCCTGCGTGGAGCTCGGGCATCAATGTGCCGTACAATGTGTACAACATACAGGCTGCCAATTGCACTGGAGTATCAACGATGCCACTAGTGCCTGGCACATCTGCAAGAAATCGGATACCTCGCTTGTGCTCTACAAGGACTTGCTCGCTGTGCAACTTTAGATCGCGGCTCAATCGTAAGCTATGAACGAGGGGTGTCGTATTGCTGCACGGTGTTACATGGCTGGGAGAAAATGCGCCATCATGAGCATGCCCAGAAACAACACAAAGAGAATTCCGGGCGTAAAGAAGCCCCAGACAGGCCAGAGGCCCAGGATGAAGCTATCCCATAAATCGCATCGAATGGGTCATCAAGTAGATAGCGTACATACCCAAGTGCACCAACGAGACCGACGACGGTCGCAGTGGGGATCATGCGTGGACAGTACACGCTCCACTCAAGGTCCACCTTGCGTACGTACGGTAGCCAAAGCGCCAGGTACGCCGTGATGCAGCCATTGACACCCGCGCAGACGACACCGATGTTGAAGTAGAGCCTAGTAAGCCTGAGCTGCAGTTCGCCATAGCCGGGTACCGATGGACGCGTGGGTCACGCAGTGCAACGCGGACGACGTCGAGGTAGTACGCGAGAAGGCAGGCGCCAGCAACCCACAGCAACGCGTGCAGCTTGGTGCTAAGCCACTCAGCCTTGGACGGCGCCTTGGGCAGCGAGCGCTTCTTGAGGTCCTCGATCTCTTCGTCGAGCGTCGCGTCAAGGCTCTCTGTCTCCGTGTCTGCCGGCGCCAAGCGCTGGTATGAACCTGCTCGCGTGCGCATCTGCAACTGCCGCCTGTATCCGGACTGCTTCCGGAGCCTCAAAGATCCATTCGATCCGACCGAATAAAATGGCGCCAGAAGTCCCAGGGACGCTATCGGCGGTCGTGCGCTTGCGCCCGCAAACGACGTTGACGCCGTCCAGCGCTGTCGAGCCCCCGCTCGTGCATCGCGACCGGAACGGACTCGCGCTCGGCCGCTGGGAGGTGTCGTTGACGAGCTACGATGGCTTTGCGTTCTACATGGCCGCCTTCTGCACTTGTATTCCACTCGCCCAGATATACACACGTATTGGATTGCGCCGGTACTGGCACGTGATCGCTTTCTACGGCGCGCTGCACGTTGCGTCGTGGGTTCTTGGGTACTTTTGGTTTTTGGACAGTATCTGGCCAACCGTGCGCGGGCGAGGCCTCTTCGGTGCGCTCTCCGCGCCATGGAGGTTTGACGCTGGGACATCCAAGTCTATTGCGTGGTACACCGTACTTCGGCTTGCAATTGCTTACCGCATAAACTTGCGGTGGCGACTGCGTCGGCTCTTTGCGATCCCTGGGCACCTCTGACATGACGCGATTGTGACGATATTGTGTAGCTGCTGCGCCGTCTCGCAAATGGCCCAGCACACAACAGCGTACACGCCTGGTGAGCTAATCTCGGTTATGCCCAAGGATACTCTACCCGGCTATGAAGTATTGTAGCTGCCCGAACTGTTGTCCGTGGCTCGGTGCATCGTGCAAAACGGTACACCCTTGGTGTAGAGCGCACCTCCCCCGTTGATGCCATAATGTCGTAAAAGACCTAGCCTTTATATGTTATATGTCGGTGAAGTGCTGTTACGTATTTCGTCCACCGCCAAAGGGGTTCACTTAAAAAATGGCTCTCAACTTGCGCCGCGAAGGCATGCAAGAAACCCAATGCAAGCTTCACCGTATACATATACCCTGTGAACGCGTCGAGCATACGCCGTCATTGTCTTCAAAGACAGACACTGACATCAACTTTCTCTTACGACATTATGTCAACTTTGAAAACAAAGTAAAACTGAACGTACTGAAGAATTTGATCCTGTATAAGTTCGGTCTTACGACATTATGGCATCAACGGGGGAGGTGCGCTCTACACCAAGGGTGTACCGTTTTGCACGATGCACCGAGCCACGGACAACAGTTCGGGCAGCTACAATACTTCATAGCCGGGTAGAGTATCCTTGGGCATAACCGAGATTAGCTCACCAGGCGTGTACGCTGTTGTGTGCTGGGCCATTTGCGAGACGGCGCAGCAGCTACACAATATCGTCACAATCGCGTCATGCCAGAGGTGCCCAGGGATCGCAAAGAGCCGACGCAGTCGCCACCGCAAATGTATGCGGTAAACAATTGCAAGCAGAAGTACGGCGCACCACGCAATAGACTTGGACGTCCCAGCGTCAAACCTCCATGGCGCGGAGAGCACACCGAAGAGGCCTCGCCCGCGCACGGTTGGCCAGATACTGTCCAAAAACCAAAAGTACCCAAGAACCCACGACGCAACGTGCAGCGCGCCGTAGAAAGCGATCACGTGCCAGTACCGGCGCAAGCCAATACGTGCGTATATCTGGGCGAGTGGAACACAAGTGCAGAAGGCGGCCATGTAGAACGCAAAGCCATCGTAGCTCGTCAACGACACCTCCCAGCGGCCGAGCGCGAGTCCGTTCCGGTCGCGATGCACGAGCGGGGGCTCGACAGCGCTGGACGGCGTCAACGTCGTTTGCGGGCGCAAGCGCACGACCGCCGATAGCGTCCCTGGGACTTCTGGCGCCATTTTATTCGGTCGGATCGAATGGATCTTTGAGGCTCCGGAAGCAGTCCGGATACAGGCGGCAGTTGCAGATGCGCACGCGAGCAGGTTCATACCAGCGCTTGGCGCCGGCAGACACGGAGACAGAGAGCCTTGACGCGACGCTCGACGAAGAGATCGAGGACCTCAAGAAGCGCTCGCTGCCCAAGGCGCCGTCCAAGGCTGAGTGGCTTAGCACCAAGCTGCACGCGTTGCTGTGGGTTGCTGGCGCCTGCCTTCTCGCGTACTACCTCGACGTCGTCCGCGTTGCACTGCGTGACCCACGCGTCCATCGGTACCCGGCTATGGCGAACTACAGCTCAGGCTTACTAGGCTCTACTTCAACATCGGTGTCGCCAGCGCGGGTGTCAATGGCTGCATCACGGCGTACCTGGCGCTTTGGCTACCGTACGTACGCAAGGTGGACCTCGAGTGGAGCGTGTACTGTCCACGCATGATCCCCACTGCGACCGTCGTCGGTCTCGTTGGTGCACTTGGGTATGTACGCTATCTACTTGATGACCCATTCGATGCGATTTATGGGATAGCTTCATCCTGGGCCTCTGGCCTGTCTGGGGCTTCTTCACGCCCGGAATTCTCTTTGTGTTGTTTCTGGGCATGCTCATGATGGCGCATTTTCTCCCAGCCATGTAACACCGTGCAGCAATACGACACCCCTCGTTCATAGCTTACGACTAAGCCGCGATCTAAAGTTGCACAGCGAGCAAGTCCTGCACTTGGGACCATTAAATGCTATATCGATCGCCAAATCAACGTATAATTTCAAGGGAATGCTTTTATTGTTGTTGCTTGTATAGCAAGCATAACATCGTTGCCAGAGCTGGACAACTCACGGCTCTGTAGTTCTGTGGGGACAACCAGCACATGTTGCTCAAACAGTAAAAGGACAAATATTTTGTGCAAGTAAATTCACTACGAGTGGAATTCGGCATCGCGTTCTCGCGCGGTAGCATGCCCGAGGCCACGTTTTGCCTCCTCTTTGCGCTCAACCGTGGGTTCCAATAGAAAATCCTCCGAGCTGCGCTAAGTTCGGAGATGTTCGCCAAAGACAGCGCATGACCGTCCTTGGCTCAACGCCGCGCTTCGAATGCATATGTACTAGTACACACTTTATTGATAAGCTTATCAGTAGCGGTCATCGGTTCAACGTTTGTCGGGCTTCATCCCATGGAAGCCCCTGTTTCGTGCTGGTTCGTGCTCCAGCTGGTGCACTTCGCTATGTGAATTCCTCGCCACGGGCGCGGAGTCTCAAGTTTGCAGCAATGACGACGAAGGGCGGATTTCCCGTGCCATTGAGCCATTGACCGTCTTCCAATGCTCACCACTGTCGGCCGCCGAGACTGCATTCCCCACAAACATTGGGCCCGAGGGTTTCTCCGAGCTGTTTGATCTGGCGCGTCTCAACGCTGGCTTGGTGCGCTGGTCTCTGGATGCGATGAGTGTTGGACACTTGAGCTTGGAGGCAAAAGGAAAGCTGAATTCGATCGACCATATACAAAGCTAAACCTAAACCCGCTCGTAGAGGCTTAGCAACTTGAGCTTCATCTTGAACTGCAAGTTGTCATGGAGAAGAGAACACACGCGCTGGATCGCGGATCCCAGCCGTAACAATGAGCGACGCTGGCATCGAGATTTACGTTGGCATGGACCTCCTCGCATGCACCGACACGGCGCTCATGGGCGCTGTCACTGAGTGAGGTGGCGGCCACCACTGATGGTGCCTCGGGTCTCTTCCGTATCACAGCTTTCAAGGCTGCGCCGCAACTTGCAACGCCGAAACTGGCGCGACCGCGCCATTACGTTGGCGCCAAGTGGATTGTGCTTGAGAGCCCGTACCCGATGGTCGCCAACCGCAATTGGTGCAACCTTGAGTACCAAGACGACTTTTCTCTCCCCGATGGCTGGGCGCGGTCATTACGGTCCATTTCGCTGCCGTGATGCCTAGACTATTAGCAAGCTCCGCTCGGTGTCGTGCGCACCACATTCCAGCGTTCGGGCTTTGTACTGTATTTCTTTAGAGTGGCCACCCCGAATACGTCCGAGTCATCCAGATGCTGCAAATGACACTCGGCGGACGCGTACCCTAGTTCATCGTCCGGGCCAGCATGAAGCGCCGAGCACGTGCCGCTGCCGATATTGACATGTTTCTCCGCAGGCAACGCCTCTCGGCAGCTCCCATACTTCGCGACTCGCATCTCGTGCCACCAACTGCACGTAGCAAGTGATTTCTTTGCCACGTCAAGTTTGGCCTATTTTCGACTAAGCGCAGCTGCCAAACGTGCGACGAGTTCGTGTGCACACTTTACTCTGCAGTGTGTGCGCGATCTCTGGCGGGCGCGATCCTTCGACACAACTGTCCCACAAAGACAGTGCGTCCGGACCGATTACACAAATACAATGCCGCAGAAGTGCGAAACTGAGCGGATCGAGTCAGTGTCAGACAGCCATTCCACGAGTTTCTCGTCCTGATATATCCCTAGTGCGCTGAGACAAGAGGTGATGACGGAGAGTCTCGGCCATCGCCAGCGTTGCTCCAGGTCTTATCGGAGCGCTTGTCAGGCAAGAGTTACTACGACAGGTTGATGAGGCTGCGATCGCCGAGCGATTTTATGGATGGCCCGGGAAGAGTCAAGAGCGGCCACTCGCCGGCTACTCTGACCAACCACTCGTTGATCGCATTCTCAATATCTGCGCCCAAAAGGGCGCTGGCACGACCTGCAATTTTGAAGAGCTCGACCACCCAGTCTGTGGTGCGGCGTCGGATAGCGCAATCGATTCAGAGACATACATGTCGGCATTTTCGGACAACACCTGAGTGGTACCAACAAGCACGACGCAAGGCTGAGCGTAACAGCCATCCCATCTTAGTGCTGCGCTTGATACTAGCGACGCCCTGTCCGCATCGCGCGAAACGACGTCTCTCCACTTCCAGACCAGAGCCCATGTTTTCACGCACCAGCGGACGGCGTCTCGAAACACCGCGACTTGAATGGGTTTGAATGGCGCTCGCGTATCAACAGTCAGGATTGCACGGCCTCTTCTTGGCCTTTGTCAACTTCCGCGACGATCCCTACGAGAACGAACCATGCTTACGGAGCGGCCAAGACAGGCCGCGCAATGCCCGAGACACG
>NW_008246274.1:0-1638 GCF_000281045.1 Saprolegnia diclina VS20
CGCCGTTGCGGATCCATGCTTGCAACGCCGATGCGACAATATAACACAAACTAGCGTCGTGCGCAAAGGAGGTGCCCTCAAACGACAGTAGCTGGAGCTCCGGCGATTTGGCAAAATGCGCATTGAGCACGAGGAAAGCATTGGCCGAGAGCTCGACGTTATGGAGCGTCACCGACGTCAGCGCCAACGGATGCGTCATGGGCGGTAGCGGAAGTGGGACGTCATAGAGCTCGGCCCCGAGAAGCTTGAGGACGCGGAGGGCCGAGAAGCGCGTGAGCATCTCGAAGAGCAAGTCGATGTCGTCCTTGCACGCGATGGTGAGCGACGTCAGCACGGCTGGGTTGCGCGATCGAGGATGGTAGAGACGAGAGCATAAGCACTCTCAGCACGGACGCGCATCGTCTGAAGGTTGTTGAAACGCATGGCGCTGGCGTCGCAAAGCGAACCGAAGACCTGGTCGACGGCAATCACGTCCAGATGCGAGAGCGAGCTCGTGGCGGCAAGCATACGCACGATGCCGTCTGGCAAGTGTTTCACCTTGCTTTCGAAGCGCAGACGTGTGGCGTGGCCCGACTGCAACCACTGCGCGAGGGTCGCCGTCCATTCGTCCGGGGCCCGGTCAAAGTGCGCAAAAGCCGTCCACATCGTCTGAAAGAACATGCCAATCTGGAGGTGCGTCAGCTTGGGCCCGAACGTCTCGACGAGCCACTCGAACGGGCCGAAACGTGTGGTCTATGGCGCGTGATCGGGCACGTACCGCTCAAGGCCCGTGCGGCCGACCTCGACGGCGTGGAACGCCGGCAGCGCGTCGATGACGAGGCCGGTGGACGCCTGATAAACATAGTCCAGCTGCAACACGGGCCACATCTTGTCCAGAGCCGTCGTCTCGTTCAGAGCCGGCCAAACAAAGCCACCGTTCACCACGACGTCCAATGGAGCGCGCAGCAGCCGCAAGAGCGCAACGAGCGGCGCGCCGAGTGTTGGCGTGTCGATGCCTTCAAGGAAGGCAAGCACCTCTTGTGGCGTCTTGAACCACTTGAGGATGCCAATGAGGACATGGTCCAAACCAACAAAACTCGACCACTGCCGGGCGAGAGCCGCCGCCTTGGCGCCAGCGTCCCGCATGTCGTCGCCAGGTGGGCGCAAAAGCCGCAAGAGCGTGACGGTCGCCACGTAGATTGCGTCGTCGATGGGTGCGCGCAGGAGCCGCAAGACCGTGGCGAGCGGCCCGCAGATTGCGCCCAGCGGGAGCGCGTCGAGAAAGGCGACGACGTCGTCGGGTGTCTCCAAGCACTTGACGATCGTGATCTGGACGTGGTCGAGACCCACGGCGGGCGTCGGCGCAATCGTGGGCCGCTTGGCGTTGCTCATGCTTGGCCGACGCAAGACTGCAACTGCAAGGCGAACTGCAAGGCGATCTGCAAGGCGAATGTGTTTTTTCTAAAACTCAAACTCAACGCTTTCAAACTCAATCGCGAAAATCTCTATTTAAAATCCATTTGGCCGCATACAACACCACAATGGTGCTCGGCATATATGCCCAACAATAGGCGCCGAGCGTTCTGTGCTCAGTGTTTGAGTTAAGTTTGAGCTCTCCTCGTGCTCAATGCGCATTTTGCCAAATCGCCGGAGCTCCAG